>NW_027556212.1:0-17088 GCF_003287225.1 Phascolarctos cinereus | reverse complement strand
TCAATTTATTGCCCACACACTGTTCTGGGTCAAAGTTCCAGGGCACAGAGGAGCTCTTGGGGCTGGTCACAAGAGAGCAGGGGTCCTGGTCACAGTTCCAGGGCCAAGAGGAGTACTGGCACTTTTGGCTGCAGGAGACCAGTGACCTTTTCTTGCTAGAGACCAGAACACAGACCAGGAGAGCAGTGACCATGCCTCTCTCAGAATCACACCACCTTGGAAGCACCAAAAAACTTGCAGACCCCCAGAACTACCTCTGAAAATGTCAGCATGAAAAAGCCTAAAGCTTGGCACAGTGCCTCGCCACCCCAAGGTGAGCAGAACCCAACTTTCACATCAAGTTCAAAGTCAAGAAACAGTCTACAAAGATGAGCAAACCACACACACACACACACACACACACACACACACACACACACAACAGAATTTGACCATTAAAAGTTAATATGGTGACAGGGAAAACCTAGACATAAACTCAGAAGAAGAGAACAATTTAAAAATAGCTACTAAAAAAACTCGAAGAAAAGTGCAAATTGTATGGAAACAAACAAGAGGTCCTAGAAGACTCAAAGAAAGTGATGAGTAGAAGAGGAAAAATTGGGAAAAGAAATGAGAGTAATGCAAGAAAATTATGAAAAGAGAATTAACAGATTAGTAAAAGAGGCACAAAAAATACTAAAAAAAAATACTTTCTAAAACAGAATTGTCCTAATAGTAAAAGAGGCATAAAAACTTACTGAAGAAAAGAACTCCTTAAAAAGCAGAATTGGCCAAAATGGAAAAAGTGGTTCAAAATCTCACTGAAGAAAATAATTGCTTAAAAATGAGACTTGGGGAGCAGCTAGGTGGTGCAGTGGATAGAGCACCAGCCCTGAAGTCAGGAGGAACTGAGTTCACATCCAGCCTCAGACCAAACACTTGACCCTTGCTAGCTGTGTGACCCTGGGCAAGTCACTTAAACCCCAATTGCCTTAAAAAATCCCCCAAATCCCCAAGAAATTAGACATGGGAAAGTCAAAGCTAATGACTCTATAAGATAGTAAGAAATAATAAAACAAAGTCAAAACCATGAAAAAATGGAAGAAAATACGAAATATCTTATCAGAAAAACCTGGAAAATAGATTGTGAGAGAGAATTTAAGAATCATTGGACCGCCTGAAAGCCATAATGAAAGAAAGAGCCCATGGCAAAGAATTGGAAATTGAGGGGATGTCCATCAATTGGGGAATGACTGAACAAGTTGTGGTATATGAATATAATGGAAAATTATTGTTCCATAAGAAATGGTGAGCAGGTGGACTGCAGAAAAACCTGGCATGACTTGCATGAACTGATGTTCAGTGAAGTAAGCAGAACCAGGAGAACACTGTACAGAGTAACAGCAGCATTGTGGGATGACCAGCTTTGTTACACTCAGCTCTTCTGAGCAATGCAATGATCTAAGACAATTCCAAAAGACTCGTGATGGAAAATGTTATCCACATCCAGAGAAAGAACTAAGGAATCTGAATGCAGATTGAAGCATACTATTTTCACTTTTTTGTTGTTATTGTTTTTTATCTTTCTCATGGTTTTCCCCTTTTGTTCTGATTCTTCTTTCACAACATAACGAATGTGAAAGTATGTTTAATATGACATGTATACTCTATATCAGATTGCATGCTGTCTTGCGGAAAAGGGAGTGGAGGGAGGGAGGAGAAATTTAGAACTCAAAATCTTATAAAAGCAAATGTTGAAAACTAAAAATAAATGAATAAATAAATGGATTTTTAAAAAGACTATAAAGCTAAAAATATTTTGTTCAGATATTATATTTTGAGATACCATATCAGATATCATATTTCTCATATCACATCAGAATAACATATCAGATATCATATTTCAAGAAATTATCAAGGAAAACCACCCTCATATCTTAGATCCAGAGGGCAAAAGAGAAATTGATCACCTCCCGAGAAAGATCCCAAAATGAAAACTCCCAGGAATATTATAGCCAAACCCCAGAGCTCCCAGGTCAAAGAGAAAGTGCTTCAAGCAGCAAGAAAGGGACCATTCAAATATCACGGAGCCATAATCAGTACCACACAAGATTTAGTGGCTTTCACGTTAAAGGAGCAGAGGGCTTGGAAAATTATATTCTACAAGGTAAAGGAGCTAGGATTCCAACCAAGAATCACCTACCCAGAAAAACTGAGTATAATCCTGGGGGGTGGGGGTGGAAATGGATATTCAATGAAATAGAGGACTTTCAAGCATTCCTGATGAAAAGGGCAGAGCTGAATAGAAAATTTGACATTCCAACAAACAACTCAAGAGAAGCATAAAAAGGTAAACATGAAAGAGTAATCATTAGGGACTCAACAAAGTTAAACTCTTTGCATCCTTATATGGCAAGATGATAGATGTAACTCCTAAGAACTTTATCATTATCAGGGCACTTAAAAGGAGTTTACATAGACAGAGGGCATGGATATGAGTCAATTATCCTGAATGATCTCTAAAAAAAGGTGAAAGGGAGAGAAAAAGGAGAGGGTCCAGTGGGAGAAGGAGGAAAGGAGAGAGACAATAGAGAATTTTTTTTCACATACAAGAGGCATTCAAGGAAGAGGGATTTTTTTGTTTCGTTTTAGCAATTGGGGTTAAGTGACTTGCCCAGGGTCACACAGCTAGTAAGTGTCAAGTGTTTGGTCTGAGGCCAGATTGGAACTCAGGTCCTCCTGACTTCAGGGCTGGTGCTCTATCCACTGTATCACTTCACTGCCCCTCAAGGAAGAGTTTTTACAAAGGAGGGGGAAATGGTTGGGGCACGCAATGCTTAAATCTCATTTTTATCAGAATTGGTTCAAAAAAGAAAGACTATATATACACACTCAGTTGTATTTACAAGTGTCATGTATCCAATAGGGAAGTAGGAGGGGATAAGGAAGGGGTGGTGGAGGTGATAAATGGGAGGTACCATAAAGGGAGGCAGTAATTAGAAGCAAAATAGACTTTTGAGGAGGGACAGTAGAAAGAGAGAGAGAGAGAGAGAGAGAGAGAGAGAGAGAGAGAGAGAGAGAGAGAGAGAGAGAGAAGAGAATGGAATGGAAGGAAATAACAGTTAGTGATCATTACTGTGAATGTGAATGGGATGAGCTCACCCATAAAATGAAAACAGATAGCAGAATAGATTAGAAATCAGGATTCAACAATATGTTATTTACAAGACACACTTGAAACAGAAAGACACACAAAGGAAAAATAAAGGGATGCAGCCAAATATGCTTGAGCTCAAGTAAAAAAGGCATGGGTAGCAATCTTGATCTCAGACAGTGCAAAAACAAAAATAGACCTAATTAAAAGAGATAAGTGGGAAAGTACATTTTGCTAAAAGGTACCATAGGCAAGGAAGTAATATAAAAAAAATTACAGCAAGTTTCAAGTGTCTCTTGTAAATAACATTTCTTGAATATATACTGAGTATAGAATTAAGTCAAAATTTTAAAAAATGAGAGCCATTCCTCAATTGATAAATGGTCAAAGAATATTAACAGGCAGTTTTCAGAAAAAGAAATCAAAGCTCTCTGTAGTCATGAAAAAAATGTTCAAATCTCTATTGATTAGAGAAAGGCAAATTAAAACAACTCTGAAGTACCACCTCACATCTATCAGAAATGACAAATTTTGGAGGAGATGAGACAAAAATAGGTACATTAATGAATTGTTGGTAGAGTTGGGAACTGCTCCAACTATTCTGAAAAACAATTTGAAACCATACTAAAGGACTATAAAATAGTGCCTACCCTTTCACCCAGCAATACCACAACTAGGTCTGTATCCCAAAGTGATCAAAGTAGAAGTAAAAGGACTTATATGTACAAAAATGTTTACAGCAGCTCTTTTTGTGGAGGCAAAGAATTGGAAATTGAGGGGATGCCCATCAATTTCAGAATGGCTGAACAAATTGTGGCATTTAGCTGTGATGGAATACTATTGTGCTATGGGAAATGATGAGGGGGAATGGTTTCAGAAAAACATGGCAACACCTATATGAGCTCATGAACGTGAAGTGAGAAGAACCGGTGAGATCGCTGTGCCTAGGACTAAATTTAGGCTTGGTAGAAGAAAAATCTCCCTAACCACCACAGATCTTCCAAAGTAGAATGGGCTGCCTTGGGAAGAGAGCGGCTCCTCTCCCTAGAGATCCACCAGCAAAGACTAGTTGACTGCTTGTGGGTCAACACATAGTATAATATAGTCTGGAGGACTATGCTGCCTTGTTGGTGTACTGGATGGAACGCTGGGCCCAGAGTCAGGAAGAACTAAGTTCAAATCTGGCCTCAGTTGGGACCCTGTGCAAGTCGATTAACCTCAGTTTCCCCAATTGTAAAATGATGGTAATAAAAGCACCGACCTTGAAGGGTTATTGTGAAGTAATATTTGCAAAAAGGGCTTAGCATCGTATCTAACACATAGTAGAGACTTTATAAGTGCTCATTCCCTTCCCTACTTGTTGAGTAAGGACAGCTGGGTGGTACAGTGGATAGAGTGCTGGGCATGGAGTGAGGAAGACCTGAATTCAAATCCGGCCTCAGGAACTTACTAGTTGTGTGACCCTGGGCAAGTCACTCAACCTGTTTCTCATTTCCTCATCTATAAAATGAGCTGGAGAAGGACATGAGAAACCACTCGAGTATCTTTCCCAAGAAAATCCCAAATGGGGTCACAGAGAGTCAGACATGACTGAAAATGACTTCACAACAGCAACTTGTTAAGTTATATTGTAAAGCAAATTCTTGTCCAAGTATGGATTACACAAAGTGGCCTCAGAGAGCTCTTCCAACTTTAGTTGGGTCATTCAGAGGACTAAGATGGGGGTAGATTTGAGAGTTGGGATTGGTGTGGAGCTTTGGATTGTGGCTGGCATTGAAGTTTGGGTTGAAAATTAGAGGTAAGATGTGGGTGATGAGATTAGGGCTGGGGTTGAGGTTGGCATAAAGGCTGGCCTTGATATTGAATATGACAGTTAGGATTGGATTGGGGATGAAAAAGGAAAGTAGAAAAGGCAATCCACATCTGAAATTGAACCACTGGGGAGAAGGATTATTTTTTAAATTTGAAAGTCACTTCAACTTTGCAAAGAAGATTACATCTATCTCTTCCAGTGTTTGCCCAATTAGTGGGAGGGTGTAATCATTACCCTTGGCTGGCTTCTACTTACAACCACATGCAGACATTTTTATGAATACGTCCTAGGTTCTGTGGTCTCAAGTGAAAGGTTAGTGGAGAGAGAACCAAATTCAAAACCTCTCCATACCATATTGATCTGCCTGAAAGATCAGAGTTGACTTTAAGGTTTAAATCCTGTTTCTCCAGAGTAGCAAACCATTTCAAAGGAAATCAGAAGAGGAAAACTCATTCTCACACAGCAATAAATACTGGGGCTGAAATCAGGTCAATTCAGTTCAACAGATCTTTCATAAGCACCTCCTATGACGTGTGTAGAAAGCACTCTATCAGGCTCTCTTTGTATAATGAATGGCCTTGTCCCCAAGAGGAAGGAAAATCTTAGGGTTACTTTTTGACCAAGACCAGCTTCTGCCTTTCCCCTAGTTTATTATCTATCAGGGGATAATGGCTAATACCCAGATAACTAGGGAACAGGGACTGAACTCATTAGAAGGTGAACTCCTTTTGGGCATTTTCTTTTTATCCCCCATTCTTAGCACGGTGACTGGTATAATATAACACATACTTGACTGACTGATTTCATTGATCTAGGGAACTCGCATAAAAGGAAACTTCCTCTAGAAATGTAGGCCCACCTGCTCTGAGATAGAGTTATCGGGACAGCTGAGAAATAAAATAACGCTTCCAGGGTCACATAGCAATTAGTGTGTGTCAGAGGTGGGATGTGAACCCAGGTCTTCCTGGCTTGGAGGCTAGCTCTAGCCACTGTACCATACTCCTTCTCTCATAGATAATTCTGATTCCAAAAAATACCCGACTGAGGTTGAAAGAGGTTCATCAATTTGACTAGGGTCACTCAGTGAGGAAGTTTCTGAGGCAGGGTTTGAACTCAGCTCTCCCTAACTCCACTGGCACTGCCTCCTAGGCAAACTAAGGTGAAGTGACTTGCCCAAGGTCACACAACTAGTAAGTGTCTGAGGCTGCTTTTGAACTTAGGTCTTCCTGACTCCAGGCCCAGCACTCCATCCATTGATTCACCTTGCTGTGTGAGAAGGGGGAATCGAAACTCAGGTTTCCCTAGCTCTGAGTCTGGCTTACTCTCCACCACTTCTCTCCCTAAAGGAGAATAAAATAAGGCTGGAAAAGAAGATTTCAGACAGACCAGAGGTCCTGAATTTGAGACTCAGATGGGGCCTGGCACCCATCATGACCAACACAATCCCTGCTATGTACCATATACCATAAGTGGTATCAAACCAGCCTTTACTTGAAGAGCTTTCGTGATGGGGAACTTACTACCTCTCCTGGGGCTCAGCCTTAATTGCTAGGAAGTTTTCCCTGACATCGGATTGAATTCATCCTCTTCTAACTTCTACCTGTGATTCCTAGTTCTGCCCACCCAGACCAAGGAGAACAAATCGAATTTGTCCTTTACATAAAAACACAATCATCATGCCCTCCCTGAATCTTTTCTCTTCCAGTTAAACACCCACTCATTCTTATTAAACAGGAGCTCATCGTTCTGTTTGGTGCCTTTGGACGCTCCCCCAACTTCTCAATGTCATTCTTAAATTGTGGCACCCAGACCAGAACGTGTTCCTCCAGATGAAGCCTGATGAAGGCAGGGTGCTCCCTGTTCCTGGAAGCCAGCGCCCACTCCATGGAGCTCAAAGATTGCATTAGCGCTTTTGACAGTTTCATCATATGACTGATTTATGTTAAGCTTGTGTCCATTAAAGTCCCCATTACTTTTTCCACAGCAACAGCTGTCTAACTATGCCTTCCCCTTTTATACTTAGGAAATTGAGTTTTGGTATCCAAGTGTAGGGCTTTACATTGATTTGTGTTAGATTTTGTGTCATTAGATTCAGCCCAATGATCTAGCCTATCAAAATCTTTTTAGATTCTGATTCTATCATCCAATATGTTAGTTATCTGCCCCCCTCCTTCCAGCCCCAGCCCCATTTTGTGTCATCTGCAAATTTGATGACCATCTCCTCTGTGCCTTTATGCAGATCACTGATTAAAATCAGCCCAGGACAAGCCTGGAACCCTGAGGGATTCTACTAAGGCCAGCTAGGGAGCACAGTTGGTAGGGCCCTGAATCTGGGGTCAGGAGGACTTGCATTTGAATCCAGACTCAGACACTTACTATCTGTGTCAAGTCACTTCATCCCTGTTTGCCTCAGTTTACTCAACTGCAAAATGGAAATAATGATAACACTTCCCTCTCAGTGCTGTTGTATAGACTGAATGGGAATACATTTGTAGAGTACTTAGCACAGTGCCTGGCACATAGTAGGTGCTATATAACTGCTTATGGGTCAGTCGGATGGTTGAATGGATAAAGTACTGGGTATGGAATCAAGAAGACCTGAGTTCAAATTCTACCTCAGACACTTACACTATTTGACCTAGTCACTTAATTTCTGTTTGCCTTAATCCATGGAAGAAGGAAATGGCAAACCATTCTAGTATCTTTGCCAAGAAAATCCCATGGACAGTATTGGTGTGCTATGTCCCATGGGGTCATGAAGAGTTGGCTATGATTGAACAATAACAAATGCTTATGTCCTCCCTCCCCTGGAGATCTGCCTGGTACCATGTTGGTATTGAACACTAACAGCTAATCTTTGGGTCCAGTCATCCAGTGATTTCTGGATCTAAGTAATTGCTGTTCCACATCTCTCCACCTTCTCCATGAGAATAGTACAAGATTCTTTACTACAAGTTTTGCTAAAACTTAGGAAAATCTTGTCCACAGCATTTCCTCCAAAGAATGAGTAATCCTGTCAAAAGAGACAATGAACTTAATGGGGCCAGTGGTGTTCTGAATGATACCAAGCTGGCTCTTTTGTAATTACCACTTCCTTCTCCACATGTTGGCTAATCTTTTATCATCCACTCTAGAATTTTCCCAGGAATGGAAGCCAAGCTCACCGACCTCTAATTGGAAGACTCTGATGTCATCACTTTCTTGAAAATGTGGACTGCATTGTCCCCTTTCCCACCTTGTAGGCCATTGCCATCTTCCATGATCTTTCAGATATCACTGACGGTGACCTGGCAATCCTATCCACCACTTCTTTCAGCACCAGAAAATATTGTTCACCTGCGCTAGATGGCTCAGTGGACACAGCACTGGGTCTGGAGTTAGGAGACCTGAATTCAAATTTGACCTCAGACACTCCCTAGCTGTGTGACTCTGGGCAAATCACTGAACTTCTGTCTGCCTCATCTGTAGAATGTGAACAATAATAATACCTACATTTCAGAGCTGGTTTGAAGATCAAATGAGATCATATTTGTCAAGCACTTAGTACCGTGCTTCGCACATAGTAGGTGTTTCATAGATGCTGTTTTCCTTTCTTAGTATCTCTGTGCTTATATTAAAGACCAACTTCATGCTAGTCAGAATGGTTCTCTCATTTCTGGTGTGAACCTGAAATGCCTGATTGAAGAGTGTGTTTGCATTTTATCCTGCAGACCACGGGGAGCCACTGAAGATTTTGAGTTCAGAAGTGACGTGGTCGTGCCTTGGTCACAGAAAGATTATTTTGACAGCTAGGTAAGGAATAGATTCAAGAAGAGAGAGCCTTCTTGGAAGAAGAGAGACCACTTAGGAGGCTACTCGGAGAAGTGATACGGACCTGAGAGTTTGGGTGGAAAAAGAGATTCGAGAGATGCTGTGGAGTTGAAATCGACAGGACTTGGGGATGAATTGGATATCGGGGCTGGAAAGGATGGAGGGAAGAAGAATCTGAGATTCTGAATCAGGTTGGCTGATTGTCCTCAAAAGAAGAAAGGAAGTTTGGAGGAAGGGCAAATTTAGGTGGAAAAGAGGGATTCTGTTTTGGAGGCACTGAATTGGATGCAGCCTGTGGCAGTGGACTGCAGGGTACGGAACATCGATATGGATTTGAGCTCAACTCCCACATCAGATACTTACTAGCTCGATGAATCTGGGCAAGTCACTCTATACTAAAGAAAGTAGCTAGCATTTAGATAGCATTTTAATGTTTGCAAAGCACTTTATGTCATCTCATTTGGCCCTCCTAATAACTCTGTGAGGTAGGTACTATGATTATTGTCCCCATTTTGCAGATCAGGAATCTGAGGCTTAGAGAAAGTAAGTAACTTGTCTAGGATTACACAGCTAGTTAATGTCAGGGGCAGTATTTGAACTCAAGTCTTCCTGACTCCAAGTCCAGCAATCCATCCACTGTGTCACCTAACTGTATACTTAATCACTCTGGACCTCAATTTCCTCATGCATTAAAGGAAAGAGTGGATATAATGCTCCCTAAAGTCTCTTCAAACCCTAAACATGTCATTCTATGTGCCACAAGGTCACTGAGATAGAAGTATCCAAAGGGCAGTTGGAGATGTCAGATAAGAATTCAGGAGAGAATTTAGTATTGTTACAAGTATAGACTTGAATATCTACAGTAAAGAGAAGGGTATTACACACATAACTGATTGGGATCACTGTGACAGAGTGGAGAGAAACAAGGCAAGAAGAAAAGGACCTTGGGGGGAAACCAGCACTTAGGGATTGGAAGATGATTGATGAGTCAGGAAAGGACACTGAGAAGGAGGGAGCAGAAAGACAGAAGAACCAGGATAAGAACATTGTGGAAGCCAAATAGAGGGGAAAGTCGTCATTGGGAGGGTCTGGATAGCAGGGTCAGAAGGCCAAGAGGAACAAAGAAATGTGAGGACTAACACAGGACCATGAGATGGTGTCCAGAGCATGTAGTCTGTATGTAGCATCTCACTCTTGACTTAGCCCTGAAATGACAAATTACATTTATTCCTGCATCCCTCTAGTCCATCTCCCTGTCTCTGTTTTGGTCTGCCATAAGACAAGCAAGGGCAGCTTTAAGAATAAAGAGGAACCTTTCATCAGTGATGAAACACACCTCAGGCAATCAGGGGACTGACTCTTATGGTGGTATCTGGGTTTTCTACCTGTGACTCCTCTCTATTTTACTTTCTGTGCTGGCCAGTGTCTATAAGCCAGTGAGGTTGTGGCCCCTTCACCACTGTCCCTGGTCCTGGTCCAGATTGGCAACATTGCTCCCTCTCTGTAAAATAAAGTGGAGAAGGAAAACACAAACCATTCCAGTAACTTTGCCGAGAAAACCCTGAACTGGGGTCACAAAGAATTGCACACAACTGAAAATGACCGAACAATAAAAAGTTCAGTTTAGGGGTCAATGTAAAATCTGAGAAAATGAAAGTGAAAATCCTAAACTATAAGAGAATAACTCGGGTTGAATTCCATTTAGCAAATATTTATTAAATGTCTGCTGTGTGATACATACTGAGGACACAGAGATAAAAATGAATACTCCATCCTCCTATACACATACACACACATACACATCAGAGCACATGTACTTACACACACACACAGTAAAACATAAGCTTCTTGTAGTGAGCTCTGGCTTCAAATTCAGTACCCTGTTTTATGCGAAGTCCTGCAGGTGAGAAATGACAAGATGAGCCTGAGAAATCCCTCGATATCCACCCCAGCTCAGTGTTATACACACTGTGTGACCTTGACAAACTTTGGTTTCCTCATCTGTAAAACTGAAGCAACTATGATTTGATCATCTACCCTACAGGATACTTGTAAGAAACAAATGAGCTAATGCATAAGAAAGCACGATGTAATAAAAAAACAAAAAAGTGCCACATTGATATTTCTTCTTGTTGCCACAAAGGGAAAAGACTTCATTATTTCCCCTTCCTTATGCCAGTGGGCACTGTCCTCCCCTCCCAGCCCCAGACACTCTGGACAGTTGGATAGATGACCTCCTGCTCCTGTAGCAAGTGACCAGGTACTCCAGTTAACTCCCCCTATGCCTACCTTATTCTTTTTCCCTGAACATTGCTCCCAAAGAGTTAATGATTGAGCAGAATCCAACCGATAACCTCTGACCAATCTTTGAAGGGAACGAGCCCCCTATAAAACCAGCCCCTCAGGGCCATGCCAGGCGCCTTCTCTCCAAGCCAGTGTTTTGAGAGAACATCCTTCCACCATGAACTTCTCAGGAAAGTACCAGCTCCAGTCCCAAGAGAATTTTGAAGCCTTCTTGAAGGCTGCTGGTAAGTGCTTAGGAAAACAGCCTTTGGGCATCAAATGTTGGGATCAAAGGGACAGGGGCATTATACTTGTGGTTGCCAGAAGGGATGAACTTAAAATACTAACAGGGAATCTGCAGCAAGTGAAATAATCCAACTAGTGAGGCTCTGGGCAGGCATTCGGGAGCTTGGGTTGGGTGTCAGGGTGAAGAACAACAGAATGAGGAGTCAGATCTGAATGTGAGCCTTGGCTCTGCTCTTAATTCATTCGGTGACATGGATTGCATCATCTCACTGCTCTCAATGTTGGCTTCCTCATCTGGAAAATGGGGATAATAATACTCCCTACCTCCCAGGGCTGTCAGGAGACCCAAATGAGATCCTTTGGCTCTTAGATGCCTTCTAGGTCTGAATGTCTGTTGTATGAACTAGGTCTACCTGATGACATCATACAGAAGAGAAAGGATACCAGGGGAATGATCGAAATTGTACAAAATGGAAATCACTTCAAGTTCATCGTTAACAACGATAACCAAATCCAGGTGAACGAATTCACCCTGGGGGAGGAGTGTGAGCTGACCACTCCCACTGGAGGAAAGGTCAAGGTAAGAATATAAGTTAATTCAATTTAGGGCATGTTATTCATTAAGGTGCCGCGTATTAGCCTCTGGGCTAAGCCCTGGAGGAGATGCAAAATTAGCTAAAACTTGGTCCATAACCCCCTGGAGTAAGCTAGCAGCCTGCTAGGGAGATAAGACACAAACATATCTCTGTTGGCCAACGTGTTGCAAGATAGGTAGATTAGATGAAAAGCAGTCTGGTGGAATATGGTATAGAGGACCAGCCAGGAAGCAGTGCCTCCAGCCCATGCTGGCTGTGTTCAGTAGCTGACTTGTCTCCTTCATAACCCAGCCCCCTCCTACATTTTCAGTCTTCTCACACCTTACTCCCTGATACATACTCTGCCATCCAGTGACCCTGGCTTCCCAGCTGTTCATGAAACGAGACCCTCCATCTCTCAGCTCCAGCATTCTCCCTGTCTATCCCCCATGTCTGGAATGCTCTCACTCCTCCGCTCAGACTGCTGACTCTGCTGGCTTCCTTAAAGTCCCAACTGTAATCTCCCCCCACTCTTCTACAAGAAACCTTCCCCAACAGTGCAGATTTTCACAATCTAGCCAATAACCCACAGATGCTCAGCTTCCTTAAAACTGTAATATGGCGAATCTTCAATCAACCTTGTCTTTGGCTGAAAAAAAAAAACAGACAACTTTCCCCAACCGCTTAGTTCTAGGGCCTTCCCTCTGTTAATTATTTCTCACTTATCCAGTCTATGACTTGTTTGTACCTGTTTGCTTATTGTTTCCCCGGTTAGATTGTAAGCTCCTTGAGGGCAGGGACTGTCTTCAGTACTTAGTACAATGTGACACATCTTAGACGGTTAATAAATATTTATTGACTGACTCACAGACAGCAAAAGGAAGAGAAGAGAAAAGGGGAGAGGAGGAAAAGTAAGGAAAGGGCTAAGAGAACTAGAAAACAATCCAGCCAGTGAAGTATAGAAACAAGAAGTTCTGCAGGGAATCTGGCTTGGCACTTACTCAGGGGTGTGCTGGAGCCAGCTGAAACCGGCAGGAGATGCCAGCCCATTGTTAAATTTTAAGTGTGAGCATTTACCCCTCAGAAAATAGTAAACACTACAAATCAAGGACTGATTTATTGTTTTATTGATTGCCTACTTTAAAGTGATGGAGAAAGTGTTAACACTGCAAATAATACTCAAATGTTAATACTACAGATTATAATGGAAATTTGTGTGTACATTTTTTCCCTCCAGAAAACCAGTTGTTGCACATTTACCAGTGCATCCCTGGCTCACCCCCAGTCCCTAGGGCTTGCCAGAGCTAACTCTTCTGTCTCCCTACAGGGTGTAGTGAATCTAGAAGGAGGTAACAAGCTGGTAACAATTTTGAAAGCAATGAAGTCTGTCACTGAACTGAATGGAGATATACTCACCACTGTAAGTGATCAGGTGTTTCTCTTCCTGCTTGGTTGTGGGGGATGGATCCAAAAAGCATTTGGAGAACATATACTAGGTGTCAAGTACTGGGGCTGCCAATAGAATAAGGGAGGCAGTGCCTGCTCTCAAAGAGGAGGGAAGAGGGGATGAGGGAAAGACAGGTGAGGGGATGGAGGACAGTAGAGAAGAGGGAGAAAAGAGGGGAGGAGAGAAAAACATGGAGGACAGCAGGGATGGAGGAGGGAAGGGGAGGAGGTATTGCCCAACACCCTGAGTAAAGAAGCATGTAACCTTTATGGCAGACTCCCAGGGAGTTGGGTGGGTGACCCCTAATGCTCCTTTCAGCTAAAAATCCATGATCCTATCATCCCTTCACCCCCAGTCACCTAATCCTCTACCCATTCCTGCTAATCCCCCTTCAGGCATTAAACCCTTTTCCAGCTGGCATCTCTGTCATCCTTACACTGTGAACCTTGCTGGGAATATTTATATTTTTAAATGGGGCCCTCGAAGACCCCAAAGACAGCTCCCCAGGGTTCCCTCAGGAGGCATGGACAATCCAAACAAAAACCCAGAAAGATTGCCAAACCTATCTCTAGTATATCTAACATACAAGAGTCATTGATGGGTATCACATGCTGATATACTGCAAGACATTCCAGGAAAGATTAACACTGGATTTCTTCTTGGCTTTCAGACCTTTACCTTGGGTGATGTTGTCTGCAAGAGAATCAGTAAGAGAATTTAGACATGTCTGCTTTCCATTTATTTTTACTGTGTGAAATTGGTACAATAAAATGTGGCTTGTTAAAAAAATCTGTCTTTTGAATGACTTTACAAGCATATGTTTATTCAAGGTTTTAGTGATGCCTTTTATTCTTACATCACAACCATTTCTGAATTCACTGCACCTGCCTCCCCACCCCCAATGAGCCTCACCTTACAACAAAGAAAAGCAGGCAAGCAAAACCAAACAACAAAGTGACTCCATTTGCTAGTATATACACCCTTCTGCACCCATTGTTACCCACCTCTCCAAGGAATGGAGGGAGCCAGAAAAAGTGAATAGTTTGAAAGATTTTTGCAGATTATCATTCACCTAGAAAGAAATGGTGCTGACTTTGGCCTTGATGGAATAAGTTGTTACCTTGTAGGGTGATTTTAGGGGGCTTGTGACTCATGTCCCCCCATTCCTCACCAACACCCCCACAAGCACCATTATTTCTATTTCCCTAATTCTGTACCTAAAATGCCTAGGTAAGAAACATACCTTTAGATCAAAGTATTTTGAGTCCAAAAGCTCTTGGTTACAATGTGTGTATGTGTGTGTGTAGGTGTGTGTGTATGTGTTTTAAATGAGAAGGGTATTTTTTAGACCAGCTATGTAGAATAGGACCTTGAAGACACCAGCTGAAGGACCCATTTTTCTAGTAAACAATGAGGAAGATTTGGGTTATGAAGCTCACATCTGAGAGGGGAAGCCTAATTGAGGAGCACAGCCTTAACTTCGGCAAGGCAAGGCCTGTCCCAGGATTTAAAAGGACAACATGCAGTCAGCTCTGACAATCCTTTGGCTGCATGAGAACCACAGAGATGTAACCTGACTTACAGAATCACAGAATTTCAGGGGTGGAAGGAATTTCAGAGGCCATCTAGTCCAAATCATAGCTGAAGAAGAAGATTCCCTCTACATCACACCTGATAAATGATCATCCATAATTTGCATGAAGACCTCCAGTGAGAAAGAATCTGCTACCTTCAAAGCAACCATGTCTCTGTTTCAGGCAGCTGGTGATGTAATGCTTAGGGTACTTGGCCTGGAGTTAGGAAAACCTGAGTACAAATCTTGTCTCAGATACTTCTTAGCTGTGTGACCCTGGGCGAGTCACTTTGCCTCAGTTTCCTCATCTGTAAAGTGGGTTTGATAATAATAGCACCTGCCTCCCAGAATTGCTGTAAGGATCACATCAGACCATATTTGTAAAGTTAGCAAGTGTCTGGCACTATATAAATGCTTATTCCTATCCTCTTTTGGATTGCTCTAACAGGCATTTTTTTCTTACATCAGAAAGAAACAAGAATAATCTGTGAAATTTGGAAGCTATGATATGGTTGGCTTGGGTAACCTCCTTCTCTCTTCTATCTTCCCCACCATCCTATGTGGCAGCTTCCTCAGAGTAACAACAAAACAATAATAACAACTAATATTTATATTATACTGTGAGGTTTGCAAAACTCTCTCAGGAGGTAGGTGCTATTACGATCCCCATTTCACAGATGAAGAAACTGAGACACTGAGAGGTTAAGTGAATTGACCAGGGTCATACAGTGTCTGAAGCTAGATTTGAACTCAGTCCTTCCTGACTCCAGGTTCTGCATTCTAAACACTGCACCACTTTGCTTGGGCGCCTCAGTGCCTCAGGTTTGTTGCATAGACAGAGTTTTGTACCTCTTATGCCAGACTGTTGGTTTCCATTCCAGTTCTTTCTTCCCTAATTGCCATTTCTTTTCCATTTTTTTCTAGTGTTCTCATTTCATGTATAAAAACATTTCAACTCTTAAGAACAACAATAGCAGCAACAATAACTCTGCTTCCTCTCTTCGGGGTATTCTAGTTGAATTTGTACCTAAGCAGTACTTTTCTTTGGGGCTTTGCTGGTAAATGTTTGAGTCATTCTCTTCTTCTAGGTTTGTGCCTTAAGTACCCTTGTCATCATAACAGCGGTTTTGGGTGGGGTTCCTTTTTTTGTTGTTTACTTATTTTTCCAGACTATTTTCTGATTTCAGACTCTAAGTCAGGCCCAGGCTCTGCAAAATTCTAAACAGAAGATCCGGGCTGGTTCTGTTGCTGCTTCCTTGGGGTATGGAGTGTTATATAATTCCAGACTCTCAGGGATGACTCAGGATGGGGACCTGCAAACTTTCAATGCCCCAAAGTAGAGCCCTCAGATTCCAAATCTAGAATTTCTACAGTCACTAACTCTCTCAGCCCTGAGGTTCTGAGAGCAGTTTGCCCATCCCTCTTCCCATAATCAGGTTGGGACCATTGTCATTTTCTCAGGAATCTTCCTATGAGGAAGTCTACCTTTTTGTTTGCCTTGGCTGAACACAGAAAGCAGCAAAGTCTATTCACCTCAAAATGAGAGTGGTCATGGAAAATGGGTACAGACTCTTCTTTCAGAGCTCCAAAGTTAGGTGCCAAGTTAAAGAGACATTTCATTTAAGACAGTAAAGAGGGTTGGGGAAATTACCTGGTCAAGCACCAATAGACTTTTGGAGTGGGAAAATTAGGGACAAGGAAGGAAGGAAGAAGGGAAGAAAGAAAAAGAAAGTAAGAAAGAAAATAGATCTTCAAGAAGGATATTTTAAAAATTCAGTGCAGGATGTTGCATTGAAATTGATAGTTAAAGCAAGATTGATAAGGGTTTCTCATTCAGGTAAAACTTCAGCCTGAAAACTAAAGCATGATCCTAATATTATTATGTAATATGTAGAGGGCAGCTAGATGGTGCAGGAGACAGAGTGCCACGCTTGGAATCTAAAACCTCAGTTCAAATCTGGCCTCAGGCACTAGTTATGTGACCCTGGGCAAGTCACTTAACTCTATTTGCCTCAGTTTCCTCATTTGTAAAATGAGCTAGAGAAGGAAATGGCAAACGACTCCAGTGTCTTTGCCAAGAGAACCTGAAAAGGTATCACAAAGAGTTGGACAACCCTGAAAAATGAATGAACAAAAGAAAAGGTTAAAAGAAGCAAGAGTTGGGGGAGGGGAGAGTCTCAACTTGCTTCCATATAGGTATACCAGGAC
>NW_027556211.1:0-17116 GCF_003287225.1 Phascolarctos cinereus | reverse complement strand
AAAATTGTTCATGTTAGCCTTTGTGATTCACTTTATTCTTTAATGAAGAAGTCCTATCTTATCCATAGGTGTGAAAGGTATCTCCTTCCTTGCTCCAATTTGTTGATTATGTGACATTTTATATTTAGGCCATGTATCCATTTGGAATTTACTGTGACATGTGGGGTTAGATGTTGGTCTAAACCTGATTTTGGCCTGCCTGCTTTCTATCTCTCCAGCAACATTTGTTGAATGCTTAGACCATTGGTTCATATAGTTCCTCCACCTACACTTGGATTCCTTTATCTTGATTGGGATTTGCTGTAGTTGCCTACTACATCTAGGGCACTCTCTAGTGATGTTTCACTTTAGTACCATCTTCTTGCCAGCTGTCTTGCCCTCTGCACTGCTGTGCAGGAGCTGATTCCAAGTTCTGTCCCTACAAGCAAATGAACTCGTCATTGCTTATATAAGGGATGATGTAAACTCACTACCCTATAGCTTTATGAATAATCCCATTAACTTTCCAAATCAACATAACCCTTCCTAAACACCATTCCTTTATATGCCGTAACTTTTTATATTAGAATATAAGTTCTTTGAAGACAAGAAATATCTCCACTTTTGTATTTATACCCCCAGCACTTGCCACAATGCTTGGTACATAAGTGGTTAATATATATTTTTAATCTATCCCTTCATTCATTCATAGTTGGATTACTCTTATCAAACTTTGTGTTATCTTTTAATTTCTTTCTGAATCATGTGTAATTAATCTGTTCCACTAATCAATGTTTTCATTTTTAATCAGTATCAAATAGTTTTGATTCTTAATGTTTTGTAGTATAGTTTGATATTTGGTACTGCTAGGCTTCCTTATTTAGAACTTTTAAATATCATTTCCCATGAGATTCTTGACAACATGTTCCTAAATGATATTATTATTAGCCTTTTGTTCCTTAATTATGTTATTATTTTTCTCATCCTTTAAAATACTTCTATGGCAGTTTGATTGGTGTAACATTGAATAAGCAAGATAATTTAGGTAACACTGTCATTTTTATTATTTTCACTTGACTCAGTCATGAACAATTAATATCTCTTCAATTATATAACTACATCTTCAGTTATCTTAAGTTATATACATATAATTCTCATGTATTACTTGGTAGGAGGAATGCCCAATATTTTCTTTATTCTATAAACAAGGATGGGAAGTAAGTTTTCTCATCTCTTCAGGAACAAGTTTGGCTTGGTCAACATAACTGTGCATTCTTTGGTTTAGCCTGTGCTTTCATTTTCATTGTCATTATGAATAGTTTTCTTGGTTCTGCTTAATTTACTCTGAACCAGTTGTCATGAATGGTTCCAGGCTTCTTTGAATTCTTCCTAAAGCAGAGACTGTTAAGAAGTTTTCAAAATAGGTAACTTTTACTCAGTAATGAATGGGATCTAGTAGAAGGGATGAAGCTTTGGAAGAATAGTGCAGGATTAAGAACAAATGGGGGCAGCTAGATGGTACAGAGAATAGAGCATCTAGCCCCGGAATTAGAAGGACCTGAGTTCAAATTTGACCTAAGACACTTAACACTTACTAGCTGTGTGACCCTGTGCAAGTCATTTACCCTGATACCCTCATCAAAAAAAAGAAATATCGAAAAAAGTCCTGGAGCCTTAATTTACAAATGAACATATTCATTAAGCTTTACACATCTTCGATTGGAAATTTTAAGATAGTTATAGATTTGAAATGAAAAATCTTACTATATGTATAATTAAGAGCATAATATACATTTAGAATAATAATAATAATAATAACTAACATTTACATAGTGCTAGTTAAGTGCCAGGCACAGTGCCTGTACATATAAGAAAAGGAAAGATAGTGCCTGCTGTGAAGGAGCTTACAATTGGATGAAAGAAAACATCCCAAAACAAAGTTTTTTTAAAAGGGCAGGAATGGGATAAGGTAACTGATGAGGAGAGGATGAAAATGATGGAGTGAATTCCAAAGAGGGCAGCTCCCTGCTACATGTTTTTACACATGTTTCTTATTTTCCTTATGGAAACATTCTGTACATGCTATATTTTTGTCATTTCAACTAAATACTCATCAAAATTTTATGCAGGAAAATGAATTTTGAATAATAATGGGTCTTTCTTATAGTGATTTACCAATATCAGTCAAAATGCAAAGAATTAAAGTACATCTTTCCTTTTAAAGTAAATCTGAATCACAGTTTTTATATGCACAGGATGAATAAACCACAACTTTTTGAGCATTCTTGCATAAGATAAGATTTGTACTTAATTTTTTCATGGGTTTTGGAGGAAAATCGTGGAGAAGGAAGGAACAAAAGTAGAACTTAGAAAATGTATTGTACATTCCAACTCCTTTGCTTTTCTTCACATATGACGAAAAACTATCTAACAGAAGTTTTGAAAATGGTTTTAAAAACATAAGCTTATTGTGTTACATAGTTGTTAGATTTTCAAAAAGCTTTTTGGGGTCCACTCAATAATTAACAACACAATAGCAGTCCAAACTCTAGCAGTGACCAGGCAAACTTAACCTTTTTCAGCTATGCACAAATCTTCATGGGCAAACCCTGAACATTTTAGACTTGGATAGCCTTTCCATTTTCTTCCCATTTTATTGTATTAAGAAATGATATGCACTTTAATTTGTCAAACAGCAGTGCTTGCATCTTGGCAGTTACATGTAGTTTCTAGTAAAATGGCAAGCAATCAGTAGTTCAACATAAATGGTTCTATAGTATGCAAAGATTGGGTTTCTAAGAATAAGCATTGTAAATGTGCCTAGTAGCCCCACCCTTGCTTGTCTAGCAACTCAGTAAAATTTGAGTAATAGCCTACACCCCTCCACATACTCTATAATCTAATACATGTGCTCCAAGATTCTGCCCTGGACCTTCTTTCTCTATTTCCCTTGGTTATTTCATCAGCTCCCTGTGGATTGACATCTCTATGCAGATGATTCCTAAACTCAAGTCCAGGGCTGATCTTTTCCCAAAAATTTTCCCCTCTCCCTAACTTCCCATTACTCTCAGGAAACCATTTTACCAGTACCTAGATTTCCAATCTAAATTTCATCTTCTTCCACATTCACATTTAACCCCTATAGCTAATCTGTTGACAAGTTGACAAGTTAAGGAGCTTTTGAGTCTCTCTCTACAATAGCTCTCATAGACCCTTTCTCTCCTCTGATATTGCCTTCACTCTAGAACAATCACTCATCACCTCATGCCTGGCCTAATACAATTACTTTCTGGTAGATATTCCTGCCTCAAGGGAAAGGCAGGAATAAGCATTTTTGATAGTGCCTACTATGTGCAGGCACTGTGCTAAGTTCTTTACAAATATCTGGTTTGATCTTCACAACAACCCCCAGGTAGGTGCTTTAGTCTCTATTTCGAGGTTGAAATTGAGGCAAATAGAGGTTAAGTGACTTGCCTAGGGTTACAGCTAATGTGTCTGAGGTCAGATTTGAATTCAGATCTTCCCTGACTCCAAGCCCATCCTTTGTTGGCACTCCATTCAGCTGTCAAAGTGATCTTTCCACAGCACAGGCCTCACCATATAGATCCCTTCCCCCCCACTTACCCACACTGCCTAACTCCAGTGGCTCCCTATTACCTCCACGATCAAATATAAAATCATCTTTGGCTTTTAAAGCCTTTCCTAACCTGCCCCTCTCCACCCCATCCCATTCCACTTTCCCCATCTTCTTACATCTTAATACCCTACCATACAATCTAATCCAGTGACATTGGCCTTTCTCATTCTTGAATAAAATACTCTGTCAGCTAACTGGGTATTTTCACTGGCTTATCCCATACCTAGAATTCCCTCCCTCCTTATCTCTACTTCTTGGCTTCCCTAGCTTCCTTCAAGTCTAAATATCTCACCTTTCACAGGAAGCCTTTCCTGGTCCCTGCTAATACTAGTTTCTTTTTGGGTAGACTAACAATATTGGGGATGGGGGTTGGATAGATATAATTCTAGCCTAGAACCCATTATCTGAGGAAAACAGTGGCCCCAATCTCCTGCTTCCCTCCTAGAAGGTATCTTCTTTAGAGAAGGTAGCCAGAGGAGACTAGAGATAACCTAGTCACATCTCCTGATTAACCATATTTACACAAAGAAATGTGGACACACATAGACTGGGTAACACTTCAAAGAGCTCCAGGTCACTCTCCTTTCTTCCTCAATGAGTTGTCCTCTCCAGTGGTCCTGATCTACATCTTGCCACTGGACCTAGATCACTCTGGAGGAGAAAGAGGCTGATGACTTTGTACAGTCTTCTCTCACTTAAATCCAATTCACTTGCAAGTCATGGCATCACCTTCCTGTGTCATGGTCCTGTTTGAGAACAAAGAGAAACTACAACAACAGCCTGTCTCACAGTCTTTCTCCTCCCCAACTCCTCCTATTTGGGACTTCAACACATATAATGACTTTTCCTCAAACACCCTAACCACTCAATTTCCCAAAATCTCCTTATCTGACTGCCATCTATTGGCTTTCCATGGTTTTCTCTGCCTTCCCTTTCCAAACCCTACTATTAGCCTATATTATCACCTTTTAATTTCTCAGCCCTTCATTTCTTTTGTAGGGCACGACCCTTGCATTAACTTCACTCTTTTCTTTTCTCTCTCTTGACCTCTTGGTAAACCAGATCAACTCTACATTGTTCTCTTGAGTCCCTAGCCCCTTTATTTTGTTGGTTTTGTTTTGCCCCTTTTTGTATCACCAACACTAAGCACAGTATCTGTCACATAGTAGAGGTTAAGTAAATGTTTGGTTTATCCTGCCAAGCTTCAGCCTTGGATCATTCTCACCATGTAACCTTTGCTCCTACACATGGTGCTGCTGAATGAAGGTGGTGAAAGTCACATGACCATTCTGATCAGGTCCTCTGAAAATTTATGTTACACAACCTCAGCTAGTTGCTGGGCAATCCTACTGCACCCCCTCTGTCCTGTCACTCCCCCACTCCCCACAGCAATTCTTCCAAACTTTTTCATTCCTCCTTCAATTTCCAATGGCTTCCCCTCCCTCCAGCTTTTCATCTGAGAACATGGCCTCCTATTTTTACAGAAAAAATTGAGAGCATTCACCATGAGTTCCCTCCTCTCCTTTTCCTCATCTCAATCAATAAATATTTGTTAAGTGCCTACTACATGCCAGGAAGCACTGCAGATACAAAAAGGGGCAAAAGACAGTAGCTTCTTTCAAGGAGCTCATAATCTAATGGGGGAGTCAACATGCAAACAAATATGCAAACAAGTGATCTACAAGATAAGTGGGAAACAACAGAAAGAAGGCACTAGAATTAAGAAGGAGTCTGACAGGCTTTCTGTAAAAGGTGGGATTTTACTTGGGACTTAAAGGAAGCCAGGGAAGTCAGTATTGTATCACTCATATGCCTTCTGCCCAGCTCTCCTTCATCTCTGTCTCAAAGGAAGAGGAGATCTCACTCCTTTCCAAAGCTAGCCCCTCTCTATCTGCACAAGTGATCTCACTCCACCCATCTCCTGGAATAGATTTCCACTTGTCATTCCCAATCTCTCCCAATCTACTGGCTCCTTCCCTATTACCTACAAACAGGCCTATGTCCAAACCTCAAAACTAGTTGTTTATTCCATCCCTGCTAAAGATCGTCCTATGTCTCTTCCATTTTTTGTGACTAAACAGCTTGGAAAGTCTGTCTTCAATAGGTGCCTCCATTTTCTGTCCTCTCACTTTGTTCTTAACCCTTAACAATCTGGCTCCCAACCTCCTCATTCCACCAAAATTGCTCTCTCCAAAGCTGCTGGTGATCTCAGTTCCCAAATCCAATGGCCTTTTCTCAGTCTTTGCAATCTATAATACTGTTAATCACCCTCTTCTCCTTTTTCCTCTTCTCCCTAGGTTTTCAAGGCACCATTTCTGATTTTCAATGGATCCTTATTCAGAAAACCTCCTTTAATCCTAGGTATCCCAGAGGGTTGTGTCAGGGCTGCTTCTCCATCTATACTACTTCATTTGCTCCCATAGGTTTAATTATCATCTCTATGCTGATGATTCTCAAATCTACCTATTCTATCCCAATCTCTCTACTGACCTCCAATCTCTCATCTCTCATTGCCTTTCAGATGTCTTAAACTCATCATGTCCAAAGTTGAACTCATTCTCTTTCTCCCTAAACCTTCCCCTTCTCCCTAACTTCCCAATTATCATAGAGGGCAACACCATTTTCCTAGGTTCGCTACCTAGGTGCCTGCATATTCTCTATCTCTTCCCTCTCCCCTATGCCATATCCAATCTGTTGCCAAGGCCTATTTTGCCTTTGCCATATCTCTTAAATAGCCCCCATTCTCAGACACTGCCACCACCCTAGTACAAGCCCACACCACTTCGTGCCTGGACTATTGCAATAACCTACTAGTGGACCTGCTGCCTCAATTCTCTCCCTGCTCAGACTATCCTCCATTCAGCCACCAAAGTCATTTCCCTAAAGTGCAGGTCTGATTATGTCACCTCCCCCACTTAATAAACTGCAGTGTCTCCCCATCCTCTCTAGGATCAAATGCACAATCCTCTATTTGGGATTCAAAGCCCCTCATAACCTAACCTCCTCCTTTCTTTCCCGTCTTCTTGCACCTAATTCCTCACCATGTCCTCTCATATAGGGACCCTGGACTCTTGACTGTTGCACAAACAAAGATGCTCCATCTCTTGTCTCTGGGCCTGTCTACTGGCTGTTCCCCAAACCTGGAATGCTCTCCCTGCTCTTCACTACCGATTGGCTTCCTTTAAGTCCCAACTAAGATCCCCTTTAAATTCTGGTGCCTTCCCTCTTTTGATTATCTTCTATTCATTCTGTATGTGGCTTGTTTGCTCAGGCTTGTTGCCTCTCCCATTAGACTGCAAGCTCCTTGAGTGCAGGGATTGTCTTTTGCCTCTTTTTGTATCCCCAGCACTTAGTAGTGTTTCTTACACCGGTATATACTTAATAAATGTTAATTGACTGACACACCTTACACAATCATGTTTACAAAGAGAAAGGAAAAACAAACACAAGATACAAATTACCCAGCAAGAGGACTCTGGAGGTTGTGTTGCTGGTGTTCTGACCCAATTAGGATCTGAACTATAAGCTTGATAATCCCCTTAGAAATCAGAGCTTTACTACCCAATAGATAACTAGCCACTAAGGTGGTGCTGTGGATAGAGTGCTAGGCCTGGAGATGGGAAGACCTGAGACACTTACTAGCTGTGTGATCTGGGCAAGTCAGTTAATCTCAGTTTTCTCAACTCTCAAATGAGAATAGCATCACCCATCTCACAAAGCTGTTGTGACAATCCAATGAGATGATATTTGTATAGAACTTGGTACAGTGTCTGGTACCTAGTAGGCTGTATATAAATGCTTATTTCCTTTCCCCTTATAACTTCTTTTCTTTTCCTGTACTTATGTTGTGATCATTTCTTGGGTTCATTGAAGTCCAAGGGATTGCAACAACAAACTTTACTACTTTCTGTTTTGCAATTATTGTTTGTCAATGTTTAATTCAAAATTCTTTTTCTTTTCTCTACATTTACCCTGCCAAGTCATAATATGGATAAGCCTTTTCCCTTATTCCTGGGCTAATGAAGGAAGCTAGAAAAAATCAGGAAAATGTTTTTATTGGGTCCACTATAGACTTTTTATATCATCTCTATTGGGCCCTCACCATTGCAGAGCAATCCTTTTATGCCTCCATAATCACCTATCCTACTATCAGGATTTTTCCAATGCTTTTTATCCCCCTTCAAGTCTCTCAGGGCTCACCCCCACCTCGAACCCTCTCAGCTGATAGGTTTATTTTATATTTCTCTGAAAAAATTGATATCATTTTCCCATAACTCCCTCTTTTACCCCCCTCCCTCCATCTTCCCTCTTTCCCTCCTTCCGTCCTCTCCTCATTGTTCTTACCTTCCTCTCTCCCTCCCTTCTTTCTCTCTGTCCCTCCTTTCTTTCTTCCTTTTCTTCTTTTCTTCCTTCTTTTATTCCCTTTACTGTAATATCCCACTTAGTCTCAGAAAGGTACATTTTTTATAAGCTGCCAGTTTCAGATATGTAGTTCCCAATAAGCATCTTTGGTATACATATGTATGTTTAAATTTTAGTGGTAATGTTACAACTGAAATCATTTTGATACATGAAATCAGTCAAATTTTCTCATTCCCATAAATACTGAAATGTAACATTACTCAATGGTTGCATGAAACCATATTGAAACATTATTATATTTACTTTGAAGTTGCCACAATTGTAGATTCTTTTCAGCTGAATGCAATAATAGCAACAAATGTGCTCCCTGACTGTGATTTTATGTGTATATCCATAATTACCACACACAAATAAAATTAATAGGAAACGGACATAATTTATCCTTTGAGAATACTGAAGAGATATTTCTTCTGCATTAAGTTTTAGTTAGCTTAAAAAAAACCTATATTTTTATTCCCTTTTGGAAAAGTGGGGTGTTTTTATGGAGGCCTGAATGAAGGGGCTTAGCCAAACAGTAATACTGGCAAATGGAGTCTGGCACCCTTAGTTAAACATTAACGTGAAGTCAGTGAACATCCACAGTGAGACCACATGATGTCATCAACATGGGAGCTGGCTTATGTCAGTCCAATTTCCTGTTTGTTTGTTTTGTTGTTGTTGTTGTTGTTGTTGTTTTGCAATTAGGGTTAAGTGACTTGCCCAGGGTCACACAGCTAGTAAGTGTTAAGTGTCTGGTCTGAGACTGGATTTCAACTCAATGCTCCTGACTCTAGGGTCAGTGCTCTATTCACTGCGCCACCTAGATGCCCCAGTTCAATTTCTTCAAGAACACTAAGTGGGATTTGAGTTTCCTCTTGGAGCAGATCTGCCTATTCGATGGCTTTAAGTACATTATTCTTGTACGTTTTCCTGAACTTCTCCCGTAAAAGAAATTAATCCAGAATAAAATAAGCTTTCTCAAAATTAAAGATGACATCAAGTTCAGAGACACTGCCAAAATATTTGCCAAGTAGCTCAACATAACGATGAATTATTTCCAGGGTAATTAGTTGTCCTTATCTTCACTAGCACAGCAGAAATACATTTGGTTAACTTATCTTTCGTAGACAGTCTTCAGATCTCGGCACTCCAAAAAGCTGCGCATTTTGCTTTATGGGCTAAAACTGTTTGAACAAGTTCTCTTGAGGTTTTTTCTTTTCTTTTCTTTCTCCGATCCCGGGGCATACCATTTCTGGAGTCGGAGCTTTCCCTGACGACTAAAAACCAACATAAAGTACATTGTGGCCTCAGATAGGAGGGAAGCCCGGTTGCTGCCCTGCAGCTCCTGGAACTGGCAGCCCCGGCAAAGTGAAAAGCCCCTGGGAGAGTCTGGGAACCAAGTAGGCGGGACGTGAGGAGAGAGGAAGAGGGGAACCGGGAAGGGGCTGGAAGGAGGAAGTAGGGTGAGCTGAATGGGGAAACCGACTCCCAAATCTCTCCCCAAACTCCTCCCTCTCCCCGCTCCCCTCGCTACAAAAGGCTGGGAGGTTGTTGCGCAACTGGCACTCCGCATCCGAGTGTAAACTCAATTCCTTTTTCCAACAGAGTTACTTAAGTATTCTACTTTCTCTTTTGTTAAACTGGGCAATTTACGTTATTTGTAAAAATTCGTGAATTCACTTAGATTGTCAAATTTGTAGGCACCTAATGGGGCGAAATAGCTCCTAACAATGGCTTTAATTTTATCTTCATTGATGAATTCTCCCTTTTCATTTTTGGTACTGGTAATTTGGTTGTCTTCTTTCCTTTTTAAAAAAATTTTGTAAATTTCTTTTGATTTATCAACAATCACTTCCATATGCTTTCGAGTTTAAAATTTTTCTTCCCCTACCTCCCCTCCACGCTCCCCAAGATGGCTCACAAATTGATATAGGCTATACATTTACATTCCTATTAAACATATTTTCACAATAGTGAATTTGTAAGTAAAAAATAAAACCAATAGGAGGGACCATCAGAAGGAGGAAAGAAAACTCAACAGAAAAGAAAAAAATGACAGCGATTCAACCTCCATAGTTCTTTCTTTGGATGTGGATAGTTTTTTACACCAAGAGTGCTCTGGAGATGTCCTTCTTTCCTTTTTAAACCCAAGATAACCAATAGTTTATCTATCCTATTGTTTTCCACCATCAAACCAGGTCTTAATTTTATTTATTAGTTCAATGATTGTCTTACTTTCATTTTTATTGATCTCTCCTTTGATTATCCAGATTTCCAAAATGGTGTTTAGTTGGGTATTTAAAATTTGTTTTCTTTCTCTTTAAACTTCAAGCCCAACTCATTGATCTGCTTTTTGTCTATTTTATTCATATATTTAGAGAAATAAAAATATCCTTAAGTATTGCTCTGGCTGCACCCCATAAATTTTTTCTATGTTGTCTCATTGTCATTCTCTTTCATTAAATTATTTATTGTTTCTATTATTTATTCCTTGACCCACTCACTTCTTTTTTCTCTGAAGCAATTGGGGTTAAGTGAGTTGTCCAGAGTCACACAGAGCTAGTAAATGTCAAGTGTCTCTTGTCTGATTTAAACTCAGGTACTGCTGACTACAAGGCCTCAGCTATATCCAACCCCTCCCTGTGCCACCTAGCTGCTACAATCCACTCAGTCTTTAGGATTATAGTATTTAGTTTCCAGTTAATTTTTAATCTTTCTTTCCATGGCCCTTTATTCAACATATTTCTATTGCATTATGATCTGAAAGAGATTAATTTAATATTTCTCCTTTTCTGCACTTGGTTGTGAGGTATTTATGTCCTAATAAATAGTCAAGTTTTGTGAAGCTGCCATGTGCAGCTGAGAAAGAGTTATACTCCTTTCTATTCCCATTCTGTTTTCTCCAGAGGTCTGTCATACCTAACTTTTAAAAAGTCTATTCATCTCCTTGACTTCTTTCTTGTTTATTTTTTGGTTAGATTTATCTAGTTTTGAGAGGGGAAAATTCAGGCCCCCCATTAGTATATTTTTACTGTCTATTTTCTCCTGTAACTCTTTTAACTTTTCCTTTAAGAATCTTTTCTTTTTCATTTTAGACTGTAATTGCACAGCCAATATTGCATTATCTCAGAACAGTTTTTTGAGCTATTTTTTGTATAAGTACAGATACGTGTCGAATTTTCTGAATCCTTTATATATATTGATATTTTTACCCTGAATTGCTGGTGCATACCTGCTCAGTGTTCCTATTTTCCTTCTGTCATTGAAAACAGACTTAGGCTTCTTGCCTTATTGCGAGAGCCTTAAAGAGGGAAAGTGCATAGGATAAAGTGTGTCTACTGACCTAAAAGTAATCAGCCTCAAATTTTCATTTCTTGGTGACTTCATACTTTCTGGAGATATAACTCATCTTGCTCTTCTGAAACTGAGGCTGCCTGTCTTAGATCACTCTTGCTGTGGCAGAGATCCCTGGAGAAAATATTGAGTACCTTATGGGGCTTCAGAGATTCAAGAAATTGTTGGTGTTCCCTCTGTGTAAGGGTGTACCTGGAAATGTTTATTAGATTCTCTAGGTATTTTAGGGATTCTTGAATAAAATTTGGGTTACTCTACTATGTTGCTGAGTTTTATAGAATTAAACTGATTCTTTGAGTCTGACCTCTGGGGTGAATGGGGTAGACTTTAGCAGAAGAGTGAGAGGGAGAAGTAGGCCAGTTCCCCAGAACCCAGTGATGATTTATAAATACCAAGCCTGGGAATGAAGAGGTAAACACCAGTGTACCCTACATCCCAAATCCCTTCAGGTAGAAATGATCTGAGATGCTCCATACTTACAAGATTTCATTCTGAAATAAGAAGTTTTTTTCTTTTCTTTTTTTCTTTATTAGCCTTTGGGTTGGACAAGGTCCTTTCTGGTCCCTGGAAATACTTGTAAAGTATTAAGCAAGCTTTGCAAAATATTTTTCCTTTTTGGAATCTATATAACTGCATTTGTGGCAATTGTTGTTTTCCCATAAACTATGTAGGGCTATTTAAGTTCTGGCCACACTGACTGTTCTAAGACTCTTTTATAGCACTGGGGGAAAGCATTCAAGAAAGAGTGAGTATTTAAGCTTCCCTGAGAACTTAGGAAACAGTTATGGATTGAGGACATGCACAATCTGTTCAGAATATCCCCTGGCTTATTAGTTGAGTACAGTAAAAGTTTTAAATGGGGTTGGAGAATTGGCCAAACTGGGGCCAGTCCTTGGAGCATCTGGATGTTTGGTGAGCCTGTTCTGGGTAGAATGGAGATCCCACTTTCTACTCTGGAGGATGAGCATGCATTCTGGCCATTTCTAGTTCATTTACCATGTCCTTTTTGGTTGACTACTGAGCTGGAATTGGAAATTCGTAGAAAAGACTCTCATGGGGGGACATTCTGTTTCTTTTGGACTAATTTCTCTTTAAATGAAACAGGAAGCTCTCTAGGACTTGACAATTCTAGAGGACCAGGGCCTGAATCATTGGAATGACTTCCTGGCTGCCAGAGAAACCCCAATCTAGGAGGCTTCATAGGCTTCATAGAACTCTCACTGATATCAAAGTCAGCAGAACTTTCTCATTGGTCATTGATGCTGTGACTCATCTGGAATGGAAGGGGTCCCTTGAATATTTCAATCAATGTTGTATCCTTATTTATTCATTTTTATGTTTGAGTCAATTTTTTTTAAATTTATGGCCTTCAAGTGTCTCGTTGCATTCTTGTCCTCAAGTTGAACCCTTCTACTGGCTTGAGTTAAGCGTTGTCCAGAACAGGTGTCTTCTTTCTCTGTGTCTATTTGGTGTGTTCTCTACTTCCTGCCCACCATTCTGTACCCATTTGGTGCTCCCTTTGAAATTTCTTATAAAGTATCAGACAATAAATTCAGAGGGAGAATCACAGAAGGCTAGGACTGGAAAGGAGCTTTGGAAGTTACATAGTGCATGAACGAGAGTGTGTTGGATCTGGGTCAGCTAGGTGGCACAGTGGATAGAGCACTGGGCCTGGTGGTAGGAATACCTGAGTTCAAATCCAGCCTCTCACACTTGCTAGCTGTGTGACTCTTGGCAAGTCACTTAACCCTGTTTGCTTCATCTTCTTCATCTGTAAAATTAGCTGGAGAAGGAAGTAGCAAACCAGTCCAGTATCTTTGCCAAGATATCCTGACATGGGGCCACAAAGAATCAAAACAACTGAAATAACTGAACAAATGCTGCATCCAGCTTGTACCATCTCATGAGATCTGATTCTAAAATTTCCGATTTGAGCCTTCATAGCGAATGTTATAAATAAGGGTATGAGGGGCAGAGCCAAGATGGCAGAGTGAAAGCAGTGACTTGCTTGAGCTCTCCCCCAAAACCCTCCAAATACTCATAAAAAAATGGCTCTAAATGAATTTTAAAGCAGCAGAACCCACAGAAAGACAGAGTGAAACAAATTTGCAGGCCAAGACAACCTGGATGGTTGACCAGAATGGTTTATGGCACTGGGCTGGGAGCTCAGCATAGTGCAGCATGGGCTTGTGGGCTGCCACGAACACGGAGCAAGCCTCAGAGGACTGAATCTAGGGCAGCTGTGGAGGTTTCCAGACTCCTCAATCCACAAATGCCAAAGACAACTTAGAAGGTCAGTGGGAAAAGTCTGTTTCTGCGGTGCTGAAAGAAGAAAGAAGGGTCTCAGGTCCATTCCCGAAGAGAGTGGCCCTGGGGTAGGGGGGCAGTTGCTTCCCAAGCTTCTGGCCCACAGACTGAAGGAGAATCCAGTGGCTGATCAGAGTGGAATTGCAGGGATCTCTTTGCCAGTGCTGAGGCAGGAATCTCTTGCTTTCCCATTGTTTGGATCTGGGTCACAGTTCTGGGCAGCAGTGCTGGGGTGAGGAGGAGCACTGGTGTGGTGGAGCCTGTAGTGGCTGTGAAGAAGAACCCTCCTCACAGTTATAGGACAGAAAGGAGTACTTGCAGTCACAGGCCAGGAAAAGGGTAAACACCCTGCCCTTATCATACCACCTTGGAAGAACTGAAAATTTACAGGTCCCTACAAGTATCTCTGAAAACAGCTGTACAAACCGCTGAAGCTTGGGACAGTACACTCTCCACATTGGAAGCAGACTCTTACCTTAATAAAGAGTTTAAAACTCAAGTAATTGGCCGGGATCGTGAGCAAGCAGCACAAAAAGGGTCAGAGTGACCCTTACTTTGGTGAAAAAGAAGATCAAAATATACAATGAGAAGACAACAAAGTCAAAGCTCCTACATCCAAAGCCTCCAAGAAAAATATGAATTAGTCACAGGCCTTGGAAGAGCTCAAAAGAGATTTTGAGAAGCAAGTAAGGGAAGTAGAGGAAAAACTGGGAAGAGAAATGAGAGTGATGCAAGAAAATCATGAAAAACAAGTCAACAGCTTGCTAAAGGAGACCCCAAAAAATACTGAAGAAATTAACACCTAAAAATAGCCTAACCCAAATGGCAAAAGAGGTCCAAAAAGCCAATGAGGAGAAAAATGCCCTAAAAGAAAAATTGGCCAAATGGAAAAGGAAGTCCAAAAGATTACTGAAGAAAATACTTCCTTAAAAATTAGAATAGAGCAATTGAAAGCTAGTTGCTTTATGGAAAATGAAGACTCTGTAAAACAAATCCAAAAGAATTAAAAACTAGAAAACAGTGTGAAATATCTCATTGGAAAAATAACTGACCTGCAAAATAGATCCAGGAGAGAGAATTTAAAAATTATTGGACTATCTGAAAGCCATGATCAAAAAAATAGCCTAGACATCATCTTTCAAGAAATTATCAAGGAAAACTGCCCTGATATATTAGAACAAGAGGGCAAAATAGAAACTGAAAGAATCCACAGATCTACTCCTGAAAGAGATCCCCCAAGGAAAATTTCTAGGAATAGTATACCCAAATTCCAGAGTTCCCAGGTCAAGGAGCAAATATTACAAGCTACCAGAAGGAAACAATTCAAGTACTGTAGAATGGAAACACAATCAGGATAACACAAGATTTCGTAGCTTCTACATTAAAGGACCACAGGGCATGGAATGTAATATTCTGGAAGGCAAAGGAGATAGGCTTAAAATGAAGAATCACCTACCCAGAAAAACTGAGTATAATCCTTAAGGGGAAAAAGTGATCATTCCATGAAATAGAGGACTTTCAAGCATTCTTGATGAAAAGACCAGAGTTGAATAGGAAATTTGACTTTTAAATACAGGACTGAAATGGAACATGAAGAGGTAAACAGGAAAGAGAAATCATAAGAGACTTATTAAGATTGAACTGTTTACATTGCTGCATGGAAAGATGATATTTATAACTCAGGAGACCTTTGTCAGTATTAGGATAGTTGGAGGAAAAAAATTAAATGTATGTATAGATAGATAGATAGATAGATAGATAGATAGATAGATAGATAGATAGATAGAGGGCACAGGCTGAGTTGAAGATTATGGGGTCATATCTAGAGAATAAAATTAAGGGATGAGAGAGGATTATACTCTGAGAAGAAGAAAGGGAGAGGTAGAATGGGGTAAAATATCTCACAAAAAAGAAAAGTCTCTTACAGTGGAGGGGAAACAGGGGAAGATGAGAGGGAATGACTGAATCTTATTCTCATAGGATTTGGCTTAAGGAGGGAATAACATACACATTAAATTGTGTATGGAAATCTGTCTTACCCTACAGGAAAATAGGTGGAGAAGGGGACAAGAGAGCAGGGGAATAATAGAGAGGAGGGCAGCCTGGGAAAGGGAGTAATTAGAAGCAAATACTTCTGAGGAGGGACAGGGTCAAAAGAGGGAGGGCAGGATAGGATTAAGGGAAATAGAGTTAGTTTTTCACAGCATGTCTGGTATGGAAATGTTTTGCATAACTGCACATGTATGACTTATATTGAGTTGCTTGCCTTTTCAATGAAGGTGGGTGGGGAGATAGGAAGAGAGAAAATTTGAAATCTAAAGTTTTAAAAAGATATTTTTGAAAAAATGCTTTCACAAGATATGGGGGAAAAAAGAAATAGAGGAAATGGGGTATAGAAGTCTCTCCTGCCCTACAAGAAAACAGAAGGGGAAAGGGATAAGAGAAGGGGGGAGAGAGAGAAGAGAGTACACAGTAGGAGATTGGATATTTAGAATGCTTGGAATCTTGGGGTCAGGGGAGGGATGAGATGGAGTGAAAATTTGCAACTCAAAAACTTGTGGAAGTGAATGTTGAAAATTAAAAATAAATAAATTTATATTAAAAAAAGTAAATAAGGGTATTAAGATTTGGAATTGCTAGGCCACCTTCCCCTGCATTTATTTTCATTATCTCCTTTGATATTCAGGACCTTTTCTTTTTCCAAATGAATCTTGTTATTATTTTTGTTGATGTGCTCAATGATGCTGATAGTTTTCCCAATATTGAACCAACCATGCATTCCTGGTATAAATCCTAACTGGTGATAGTGTATTATTCTTGTGATAAGTTGCTGCAATCTACTTGCTAGTATTTTGTTTAAAATTTTTGCATCTATATTCATTAGAGAAATTGGTCTATAGTTTCTTTCTTTATTTTAACTCTTCCTGGTTTAGCTATCAACACCATATTTGTATCATGAAAAGAATTTGGTAAGACTCCTTCTTTAAGTATTTTCCCAAATAGTCTACATAGTATTGGAATAAATTGTTCTTTAAATGTTTGACAGAATTTGCATGTAAATCCATCTGGCCCTGGAGATTTTTTCCTAGGGAGTTCATCAATGGCTTGTTCAATTTCTTTTTCTGAGATGGGGTTATTTAAGTATTTTATTTCCTCTTCAGTTAATCTGGGCAATTTATATTTTTGTAAATATGTATCCATTTCAGTAAGATTGTAAAATTTGTTGGCATATAGTTGGGCAAAATAATTCCTAATTATTGTTTTAATTTCCTCTTCCTTGGTAGTAGCTTCGCCCTTTTCATTCTTGATACTAGTAATTTGGTTTTCTTCTTTCTTTCTTTTAATTAAATTAACCAAAGGCTTATCTATTTTATTGGTTTTTTCATAAAACCAGCTCTTAGTTTTATTTATTAGTTCAATACTTTTCTTAATTTCCAT
>NW_027556210.1:0-17148 GCF_003287225.1 Phascolarctos cinereus | reverse complement strand
TTAGTTTGAAACTCTAGCCCCTTGGAAGGAAGCTTTCTGGTTTCAAACTGCTTCAGCTGTGGGGCAAAGACTTCTGGGGTAATCTCACTTTAACAGCTGAATGTTGCCAACGTAGGAACTTGGCTTCAGAAAGCCTGGGAGAAGCAAACCACTGAGATGACCTGCCTTGTTCAACTGAATTATGCTCAAAACAAGTTTCCTAAGATGACTGTAATTTTTTAGTTCTTCTTTTCTGTTACAAAAATAAACTTATGTCACTAATTATTGAGGAATTAGTTGACCTAAGAGGAACCTGTCAATCATTACTATGAAATCATTATTCATTTACTTGGAATATTTGTACCTTGGAATGATTTTCTCTTTTCATTATATTTTATTATTACTATGTTATAATTATGTTGTTAATTTTAATAGTCAGAAGCAGCAGCAGCTTTGGGAGCTCTCAAGCCAGGGACAATAAGGGGACCTAGCAATTGGTTAGAAAGAGATGACAGAGACTCTTGGCTAGCTCAAGACACAAGCTGTTTGGACACTCCACTGCCTATACAGACTCCTGGGTCACAATTCAAGGGCAGCAATGAGCATATTCTGACAAGAGGGAGCAGAGACTCTGAGGAACAGTATCACTTGCAATCCCAATGGAAAAAGGGTACTGAGGGGTAAGGTCACTTCTGGTCAAAAAGGAGCAGTGAAGGGGCAGCTAGGTGGCCCAGTGGATAGAGCACTGGCCTTGGACTCAGGAGGATCTGACTTCAAATCCAACCTCTGATACATAACACTCACTAGCTGTGTGACTCTAGGCAAGTCACTTAACCCCAATTGCCTCACCAAAAATATAAATAAAATACATTTTTAAAAAATGGAACAGTGACTCCGTATAGCAATATCAATTGCAGTCCTAAGGGATCAGGGGTTCTTCCTAGGGAAGAAGTACAGCATAGAGCGGGAAAGCAATGACCAAACCTCTACCCAAATCCTATCACTTTGGACCACAGAAAACTTCCAAACTCCCAAAATTATCTCTGAAAACATCAAAGTGAAAAGTGTGAAAAGGCCTTTGCTTCAGACAATATACTCCCTGCCAACCCCCCCCCCCCACCTCTCCACTTAGGCTTTAGCTGAAGTATAAAAGGCAATGGTAGAAATCATGATCTCAGACAAAACAAAAGCTAAAACAGACCTAATTCAAAGAGATAAGCAGGGAAAGTATATCTTGCTAAAAGGTACCATTATATAATATCAATACCTACCAAATATGCACCAAATGGCAGAGCATCCAGGTTCTTAAAATGAAAAGTTAAATGACTTATGGAAGGAAATAGTAAAACTATACAAAGGGTGACCTCAAGTTTTCCCTCTCAGAATTAGGGAAATCTATGTATAAAGTAAATTAAAAAGAAGTTTAGGAAAAGCACTTTAGCAAAGTTAGACGTGACAGAATTCTGGAGAAAACTGAATGGAAACAAACAGAAATATAACCTTTTCTCAGCTGTACATGGCACCTTCACAAAAAATGAACATATATCAGTGTATAAAAACCTCAGAAACAAATAGACAAATACAGAAATATTAAATGCAACTTTTACACACCACAACGCAATATAAATCACCAAGATGTGGAAGAACAGATTAAAAATTAATTGGAGGGGCAGCTAGGTGGCGCAGTGGATAGAGCACCAGCCCTGAAGTCAGGAGTACCTGAGTTCAAATCTGGCCTCAGACCAAACACTTGACACTTACTAGCTGTGTGACCCTGGGCAAGTCACTTAACCCCAACTGCCTTTAAAAAAAAATTAATTGGAAACTAAATCATGAAATCCTAAAGAATGACTGGGTTGAAAAACAAATCCACAGAATCAACCCATAACTTCATGGAACAGAATTACAACAATGAGGCAACATGCCACAATTTGTGGGATGCAGCCAAAGTAGTCCTTAGGGGAAATTTCTCTCTCTAAATGCTTCCATCAATAAAACAGAGAAGGGGCAGATCAAGGAATTGGGCATGAAATTTTAAAAAGTAGAAAAAGAACAAATAGAAAATATCCAATTAAACATCAAAATTGAAATCCCTAAATCAAAGATGAGATTAAGAAAATTTTTAAGAAATCAAACTAATAAATACAGGTAGGTGCTGGTTTTATGAAAATACTAATAAAATAGATAAAGCATTAGTTAGCTTGATTAACAAAAAGAAAGAAGAAAACCAAATTAATCATCTCAAAAAATGAAAGGGCAAATGCATAATCAAAGAAGATGAAACTAAAGTCATGCTTAGGGGTTATTTTGCCCAGTCACATGCCAGGAAAACTGACAATCTACATGAAATGGATATACATTTATAAAAATATAAACTGTCCATGTTAACGGAAGAGGAAATAGAATACTTAAATGACCCCACCTTAAAAGAAGACATTGAACAAGGCATAAAAGACTTCCCTAGGATAAAATCCCCAGGACCAGATGGATCTGAAAGTGATTCTACCAAGCATTTAAAAAACATTTTATCCCAATTCTATATACACTATTTGAAACAACAAGTAAAGAAGGAGTCCTATCAAATTCCTCTTATGGCACAAATGTGGTGTGGATACCTAAATAAGGCTGTGGAAATATACACACACTAATACATTCTTGGTGGAGCTGTGAAATGACACATCCGTTTGGAAAGTAATTTGGGATTATGTGAAGAAAGTAACAAATATGTCCAGTCTTTTAAAAAAAAGGATTCCATTACATCCCAAGGAATCCATTAATAAGAAAAACTTCCCCATATACTCCAAAATACTTATAACAGGGCTTTTTGTGACAGCTATGAATTGGAAGCAGAGTAGATGTTCATCAACTGGGCAATGGCTAAACAAGGCATGGAACACGAATGTCATGGAATACTGCTACCATGCAGTAAGAAATGATGTATGTGATGAGTACAGAGAAGTACGGAAAGATCTTTGTGAGTTGATTCAAAGTGAATTAAGCAGAGCCAAGAAAACAGAATATATATGTACATATATGTGTGTGTATGCACATATACGTGTGCGTACATATATATGCACATAAATTTATTCATACATACACACACACAGTAACTACAATAATTGAGATGGAAATAATGACACACAAAAAATTAAAAGTACCTGTAACAAAATGTTAAAGATCAAGTGGGACTGAAAAGGAAACATGAGAAGACACAATCACCCTACCCTCTTCAGGACGTGAGAGGTCCACAGGTGTTACACATTGCACACCTTTTCCACAGGCATCAATCAGTAGTGCTCAATTTTTTTCCCTCCCTAAAACAAAAATACAATTTGTTACATGGCATGGCTCTCCAGGATGGGGAGACGGAGGGATACATGGGATACCTTGGTGATGTGAAACACAGAAAACATCACTAAAAAATTTTAAGAAGGCTAAGCATCTCTAGGGTAATACTGGAGGGCAGGAGGAGGAAAGAAAGGGGTTTGGGTTAATGACAATCAGTAGCAGATGTTAAACTATACTACAAATCAATGATTATGAAAACAATTGTTCTAACTGATTCTAACTTCCAACATTAAGAGCCATTCTCCAATAGGGCAAAGGAAAAGGGCCTTTTCCAAGGAAGAAATCCAAGCTACCAATAGCCCTATGACAAAATGCTCCAAATCCCCCATAACGAGAGAAGTGCACATTAAAACAACTCTTTTCTTTCAGTCTGTAAATCATAGAGATCCGCAGGTTCAGGGACAGTCCCCTCTTTCTGTTCCACGATGAGGTACATGGAAAGGCCCCTTTCACCAGGTGCTGGTTGAAACCAGAACAAAAACAAATACACAATTAAATCTAATGACACCAGAGGGAGAAGGGGAGGGGAAGAGTTTCTAGACTGTCTCCCCTCTCCCCAGCCCTGAGGCCAGGCCAAGGATGAGAGGAAGGGAGGAAGAAAGGATGGAAAGGTCCACCTGGGGAGGGGATGGAGGGAGTGTCCTCAAAGGCTTCTCCCTGCTGGCCTCCACCCCACCGCCCCCCAAGCCCCAGACTTCCAGACCAAGGTCTGGGCAGGCAGGAAGCCCCAGGCAGGAACAGCCCTGGGGGAGCAGGTACACACGAGTACACACACACACATAAGTACATACTGACATACACACACAACACTCCCACAAACAAGGGTATTAATACTCCCATGACCGCCCCCCACCCATGCACACACAGATGCCCCTCGGCACTAAGACAAGCCAATTGGTGGTGGGGGGAGTTCAGGAGAAGACAGAAGAGAGGGCAGAAGAGAATATAAGGGGGAATGCAGAGGGGCAGGAGGGGCCTTGGCAGGAGGGGGAGGGGACGCCTACCTCACACACAGCCACGCAGGAAAGTGCAGGAATTTCTGGGATCTCTCAGGTGACGTGGCGGTGGGGGGTGAGGAGGAAGGAGGTGTGGTGGGAGCAGAGAAGGGCAGGGGGTTGGGGGCGGGCAGATCTCCCGCTGGCCCCCCGAGATTCAGGGGAAAAGGGAACTCCCTCCTCCTCCTCCTCCTCCATCTCCTCTTCCAGAGACAAAAAGCACTGACCTTGGCCAAGGGTAGGGGGGCGGGTACAGTGACGTCACAGTAGCGCAGTGGAGTAGCCACTCAGAGCAGAGGGAGGAGGGAGGGAAAGAGGGCGGGGCTCTCTGATGTCACGCCCAGAGGAGTGAAGAGCACCCCCCCCAGTCCTTTCTCTCAACTCCCATCACCCAGCCTGGGAGGGGAGGGGGCCACAGTGCTTGGAGGAGGGCCCAGGACTGAACCAGGTCCCACTTTCCTGGGGGCAGCTGCTGGGGCTGGGCTGGATGGGGTGGGACGGCTGAGCTAAGCTTGGGGCTGTCACGGGTCAGCCTCTTTAGAGACAACCTGGAGGGGAAGGGCAGGGATGGCAGGGGCAGGGTGTCCTGGGCTCCACTTAAGGGAACAGCCCAGTAGCTGAAGCAGCAGCAGCAGATCACCAGCCCCTGAATGGGACTTGGATTCCTGACAACCCCCAGAGCACAGGAGGAAAGGGGCAGTGGATAGAGCTCCAGCCTTGGAGTCAGGAGGACCTGAGTTCAAATCCACCCTCAGACACTAGACATTAGCTCTGTGACCCTCTGCAAGTCACTTAACCCCAACTGCTTCACAACAAAAAGTCAAAAAAAGTCGTTTCCAAAAAAACTGTCTAATTTTACCTCATGATACTTCAGCATCCACCTATTGGCCTGATTGAACTGTTTCATGAAATGCCTGTGTACATCCATCCTACTGTCTCTCTAAGGTGAGAAGTCCTTATCCCAATCTGACCATTTACCGAAACGAGTTTTCAAGGATTTACACAACAGCTACGTTAAATGAGATAACAACAACAGACATAAAAAACATCACTTCAGCACCAAAGACACTGGAAAGCTCTCCCAGATATTCTCTCAGTAAACCACCTAATCTGGTAATACTCACCTATGCATCAGAGGGAGCCCAGGGGGAGCACCACCAGGAGCAGCTAGGTGAGGTAATGGATAGAACAATGGGCCTGGAGTCAAGAAGTCTCGACTTCCTGAGTATAAATGTGGCCTCAGACACTTAGTAGCTGTGTGACCCTGGGCAAGTCACCTAACCCTCATTGCCTGAGTTCCTCATTTATCAAATGAGCCACAGAAGGACATGAGAAACTATTGCAGTATCTTTGCAAAAAAAAAAAAACCCCAAATGGGGTCAGAAAGAATCAGACACAACTAAAAAATGGTCCAGTCAAGCACAGCCATACTGTAATTCTACAAAAACATTATGTGTACCTTGGTCACATACACCAAGATCCACACTGGTCATTTGTCTTTCCCACAGACAACAATGTATGCTGTATCATCATTATGGAAAACAAGAGAGATGCACTACAAAATCTAGGTCCAGGGAGATCACTTCCCAGAAAACCTCATTTTTCCTACAGCTGCTTTGCTCTGTTATCAGAATAACGAAAGGCATGACCCAAAATGTTATTTCATTTCTTTTTCCCAATCTCAAAACCATTGACAGTGAATTGGTAAAGGGATAGTGCCAAATTCACCCAGGTACTTCTAAATTTCAATTCCAAGTCCTGTGTAATAGGACTAATGTGTACCAGTCTTTCTCCTCAACATGGGTTCCATCCATGCCTCTTCCTTCCCTAGGAAAACAGCATTTAGTTTCCCCCAAAAGGTGTCAAGACTACTCCTGGAGCCCCAAGGCAATCTTTTTATACTTCTCTAATTAACTCACTATCCCACTCACTACTATGGCTCTTCAGAAAATTGTTGCCCCTCCTCAGACCTCCAATGGCTCCTTCTCACACCCACCCACCCTCTCAGCTGAGAACCTTGCCTCATATCTTACTGAAAATATTGAGGTCATTCCCCTAGAGCTCCTTCTTCACCCCTCCACTTCCTCTCACATCACTCAGATGCCTTGTGCCCCTGTCTCCTCCCCCAGCCCTGTCTCACACATAGAGATATGCTTACTCCTTATTGAGCCAAAGCCCTCTCTACCTGCACAAGGGGCCCCTTCCAGCCCATTTCCTCCAGCAGACTGCCTCTATCATACCATTTCTTTCACTTCAATATCCCCTGTGTGCTGGATGTGTCCCCTGCCGACAAACATGTCTTTGTCTCCCCCATCCTTAAAAAGTCTCTCCCTGTATCCATCCATCCTCTCTAATTATCATCCCATATATCACCTCCCTTCTGTGGCTAAATTCCTTGAAAAGAGCATTTATAATAGTCACCTCTATTTGCTTTCCTCTCTCTTCTTAACTCTTTACAGTTGACCTTCTGCCCTCATCAGTCAACTGAAACCTCTCTCATTAATGTTGCTAACTATCTCTCAGATGCCAAATCCAATGGCCTTTTCTCAGTCCTCACCTCTCCAGATCACTTTCCAGCCCTTAACACTGTTGTTCACCCTTCTCTTCATACTTCTGTCTCTCTGAGTTTTTGTGACATTATTTCTTCCTGGATCTCCTTTTAATCAGTCAACAAACATTTAATAAGTGCCTATTGTGTGCCAGACACTGTAGTAAGAACTGGAAATACAAAGAAAGGTAAAGGACAGCACCTGCCCAGAGCACCACACCATGGCCATGCCATCCATTTGGATCTTCACCCAGGTCATGCCTGGTACCCATGAGGGTCCCACAGGGCTTCATCCTGAGCTGCTTCTCTTCTATCTCAATACTATTTCACTTGGTGCTCTCATCAGTTCCCATGGAGTCAATGATCATCTCTATTGAGATGATTCTCATATCTTCTTGTCCAATCCAACCTCTCTTGGCCTCCAGTCTTGAATCTAAAACTTGCCCATTGGACGTATAAAACTGGATGTCCTGTAGATATTAAATTCAGCATGTCCAAAACAGAACTCTTTATATCTCTCTCCCTCAACATTCTTTCCTTTCAAAATTCCTTATACCTGCTGAAGGTACAACCATCCTCTCACTCACAGGCCCACAATGAGTGTCATCCTTTACTATTAACCTTCTCATCACCCCTAAACCAGCATGTTGCCAAGCATGGCTCTTGGTATGTAAGTAAGCAGTCAAAAAACCACAGTGCTTTTCATTCCTTCATTCACTTTTCATCGTCAGCCTGTCTGCTTGTCAAGAAAGCTGATACTTTGGTGGAGGTGGGAGTAGATTGTCAAATAGGCAGTTCCCATATTATTAATACAGATGAAATTGAAGGGGGGAATAGGTCAGGGTATGAAAGATCTTTAAAGGTATTAGGGAGCTGAACAAGTGTTAATTCTCCTATGCCTCCTTTGGTGTCAGGGTAAACCGATCAGGGAATCAAGTTTCCAGAGCAGGAACCAAGTCTTCAGCTGCATGGCAGATCAAGAGGTGAGGTCTCCTAGAGGGCATAGGGCAGTGTAGCTACATAATATGTAGCTCTTACACTGTGTGTATATGTGTGTGTGTGTGTGTGTGTGTGTGTTTGAGTGTATCGGAGGGTGTGTAAGACTGGGTGGCTTTGTACTAGAGAGAAGGGAAGTGGGAGAGCCCAGTCCAGCAGAGACAGTTCCCTCCTTTCCTTTCTCTCTCCTCCTACCACACTCATCCTCTGCCTCAGCACCTCAAGATACTCCCTGTGAACCTGGTGGAGACCCTGTATACTGGCTTCTGCCTCATCTCTCTTCTAGGCCTTACCAGTGAAGGGAGGCAGGAGAGCAGCAGCTGTCCTGGGGTTCTTCCCCTTTCTGTTGGGAGGCAGCATCCCTAAGTGGGGGCAGCTGGAAGGAGAGGTAGTATTGCTCAGCCTTGAGGGCTTCAGAAGGGGAGAACTGAGGGAAAAGGAGCAGGATCTCTAGCCCCTATGAAAAGTTGGAGTTCTGACCCCTCTCTGCCTTGCCTGTCCAACAGGAGAAGTGTGTGTGTGTTGTCTCTGTGTGTTCACTTGTCTGTCTAGTGTTCTATGTCTGGACTGTAGCTGCCTTAGCTAGGTTGCATTAACACATGAAACAGATAGAGCCTGGGATAGACAATAGAGGATCAGTCTGGGAGTCAGGAAGACCTGGGTCCAAGTCTACCTTCTGGCTTGTCCAGAAGAAAATCATTTAACCCCTCTGTGTCCAGGCAACTCCCTAATCCCTGGCTGATTGACATCAGCAGCAGGACTCTCCAAGCTGGTGCCCCCACACCAGTGAAATCACAAGGTTGGATAAAATAATCATGCCAAGAATAGAAGCAACTCTCCATGGTCCTGATCAGATCAAACTTAGACTATCATGTTCACTTCTAGATCCATATTTAGTTGCCCAGGACTTTTTGTTAAGTCACTCAGTGATGTCTACTTTATGTGATGCCATGGACTTTTATCCATGACGTTTTCTTAGCCAAGTTATTGGACACCTTTGCTATTTCCTTCTCCTGTGTGTTCCCATTTTTCAGATGAGGAATTGAGGCAAATAGAGTTAAGTAACTTGCCCAGGATCATATAGCTAGTAAGTACCTAAGCTAAGATGTGAACCCAGATCTTCCTGGCTCCAAGTCCACTGTTCTATCTTTGCACCACCAACTGGCCTGTCCTGGGCTATTAAAACCACCACCACCACTATCAACAACACAATAACCCTGTGAGTATACAAAAAAGAGAGTGAGGCTACAGCTCTAATCATTATCTTCAATAGTACAGCTACAATTCCAGTCTGGTTTTCTACTTCCAACGCTCCTCTTCTTGTTCAGAAAGGTGATTTTTTTCTCTTATATTAATAACCAATTATTAAATTAGGAATTTTTTTTCTCTGTATTTCATCATTCAGGGACAGACTTTGTAAGTCAATCAGTTTCTGAAGCACATTGCTAATAAATGAGATTTTCAAATCCTCAGGGAACATTCCTCAAACTAGGACAGGACCCCAACCTCCTGAAAGACCTTACTTCTGTTTAAAGTGTAAACAGAATGGTATCTAGGTGAATTCCAGCCCTAGTGCATTAGTTTATGCCCTTGCATGCTGCCCCTCCCTTGTGGTTCAGGGAAACCAGCTGATGAATCCAACCACAGTGGTTTAGGTAAAGCTGGATTCCTTTGTCAGATTTCTGGAGGTTGCTGAGTCTTGTGTTCAAGCCATGTTCTCAGCAGGAGGAGCTTAGCCCACCTCCTCATTAATAAACCCACCCCATGTTAATTAATTATTAATTATTGTTCCCATCAGGGTTTTTTTCACCTGTCAGGGTCAACTCCTTTTCCAAAGTATTTAAGCTTTCCTATATCTGGTTTTCCCTTTGGTTATGGAAAGACCAATGACCATCAATTTATCTATTATAAGCTAGCCTATTTGGTAAATTAATTATTTAGTTATCCAGAACTCTTTCTCTCAGGGTTTTAATTCATCTCATTGCCCCTAAACCATGTTCCCAATCCCTGTCCAACCAATACACTCCATTCTGAGCAAAGCCACATTTCTGCTTTCGGCACTACCAACATTCCCAAATGTGTGGTGTCTATCTGTGGCCTTAGTTGTCTCTCTACCAAGCCAATCCTTTAAAGCCTTCAGTGGGCCTACAGGATCATATGACCCTAGATCTAGAGATGGGGGAACCTCAGAGACCATCCAGTCCCATCCCCTCATGTCATACAGGTGATTTGCCCAAGGCATGCACAAGTTTTAGACAGAGAGCCTCAAGGGATATCACAGATTATCTATCAACCTGCTCATATACATGAGAAAACTGAGGCCCAGCGAGGTGTAACGTGCTAAGATCACATAGAGAATATAGATCTGGTGCTGAAAGGGATCTCAGAGCTATGTAAAAACCATCTTGTTTTACTGTTCTGGGAATGGAGCCCAGAGGCTTTAAGCGACTTGCTGAAAGTTGTTTACACAGGTCATCAATGACAGAGGCAGGATTTGAGCCCAGGCCTCTTTGACTCCAAATCCAAGCTCCTTCCATTCTAACAAAAACGTCCCGTTGCCAATTCCCACTTCCTCTTTCTGTGTCTAGGTAAGGAGTGTTGTTATCAAAAAGCAATGTCTAATTTGGTGGCTCCAAGTGAGCAGAAATGAGAAGGAGAAAAAAAGAGCAAGCCCATTTAGTTCTGGGAGGTGAGCTGAGGCAACACTTTCCAGGAGTGCTGTTCCCTTAGTTCTCACCCTTCCTCTGTCTCATCTCTACTTTCCCCTCTCCACAGAGCCTAGCCCTGTGCTGGACAGGCAGTAAGGGCTCAACAAATGGGGGTTTGCTAGAGTGAAGTGACTTAAAAGCCAATGCACAAGGAATGGATACTCGGATTTTCTTTGGCCATCGTCTACTCAGCACTTTCTCAAATTTTTATTTCTGCCAAAGAAGTCTTTGCTAATCGTCGCAACACTTCTATGTAGACAAAGTTCTTGAAGATTTTCCTTCTTCTTCTGTCCCCTGCCAGACCTTGGAATGGAAAGGAGAACAAAATACTCTGTTCAAATTCACATAGCTCTTTTCTAAGCATAACAGATTCACTGTCAATTGACTCTGTGGTGTTTGAGCCGGTCACCTGGCAGCAAAGGGCAATGGGCTTCAGATAGTCTGTTATTCTCTTTCCTTAGCACAGCAGCTGTAAATAAGGAGCTTTCTTGGGAAGTGATCATGTCGGACCCAGGTTTTATACAAAGTCTGTCTTTTTGCTCTGTAAGGAAAGTACTTGACACACTGATGCCTGTAACCCTCAGATATGTAGAGGTGGGTGAGAAGGAGATGATGCATTCCCATCAGAATCTGGTAGACAGAATGTTTTCTTGAGAACCCAAGGGTGGTAGAGTTACCATATCACCTTAGGCCCCCTTGATGCATAAGTGAGATTCAGTTTCATTGGATTCAGTTGTTTCCATGATAGGATGCCTACAGGAGATTTCTATCATCTTTGGTGCTGAAATGGTGATTTTTCCACCTGTTAGCCTCTCATAACCTACACTGCTGCATAAATCTGAAACCTCTCATATCAGCAAGAGGCAAAGCTGGAGGAAATGAAGTGACACCTTCAGTATAGAGTATTGTGCAGAGAGGAAGCCAAAGAATTGAGTTCAGGCCAATAAGGACCTACTGAGTACTTAATAGAGCAACCTTTCCATTTACAGGAAGGTATTTTTCCTTTAACGTCAGAAACCTCAAACCCTTTCTAATACCTTTAATCTTAGACTCCTGGAGAGGTTAGAAGAGCTTAGTGAGATGAGAGAATAGCAGGTAGCAGCATCTAGAGGATACAACACTGAATGTCAAGACAGGAAAACCAGGTCAAATCCTGCCTAAGACACACACAAGCTGTGCACTCTGACACAAGTCACTTGATTTCTGTGGTTTTCAGTTTCCTCTTCTGTAGAACTAGGGAGATGGAACTATATGGCCTCTGAGGTCTATTCCTGCTCTAGATCCAAGGTCCTGTGATCCCATGGACTCATTGAAGCCTTCAAGGAATGACTAGGCAGAAAGGGAACTGAGGCAACAGATATGCACTATATATGCTTAACAGTCCCTGAATGGGGAGAGAAGAAAGAGAAGGAGGGGAAGGGGGAGAGATGGCTTTGTTCAGATGGAGCGTAACAGTGAGAGACGGATGAAGAACATCATTTCAGATTTGGAAGTAGAGGAGCTAGATTGGAATCCAAGCCCTACTACTGAGGACAATAAATACAGCTGTAGCCTCATTTACTTAACTCTGATTTTGCATACTACCAGGGTTATTTTTTTGTGGGTTTTTTTGTGTGTTACTAGCCTTGTTGAGGTCAGGTTTGAGAGAGCAGTTGAAGTGTGAAGGAATTCACTTAGATGACTTTCTCTTAAGTAATGGGAGCTTTAAATTTTGCCTCAAAAAGCAGCATGGGCCCTATTAGTGAGAAGCTAAAGAAAAGCCCTAATATTTAGAAGGATCAGGCTTATATAGATAGAAAGCAATACAGCCTAAAGATGCTCAGGATGATGCAGTTTTAGGGTTTTAGAGTGGCTACAGAAAAGGACAGGATAAGGAAAACAGGGGAAATTTTATGACACAGGCTGAGGGAGATGGTAGCTTACAAGATAAGGAGGAATTTCTCACACAGGATGAGGGGGAAAGGACTTTAGCATGTTCTCTAGTTACAGGATCTCAAGTTTCAGAATGGGCTACAGAATGAGCACAGCTCCCCCTCAGGAGTTTATAAAAGGTGTGTTCACTGCCATTAAAGTATCTGCTAATTGTACCTAAAACTGCTCTCTCTCCACCCCAGGGCAGTCGTTTGCTGGCCAGCCATCAGGTGGTGGGCTGAAATTGCTTTCCTTTCACTCTTCACTCAGAAATCATAAGATGCAGGTGAAATGTTCCTCTGGTGGAACATTATTAAATTCCACGAATTTAATAACCACTTCTTTGTTGATGATTCCCAATTCTTCCTGTCCTACCCCAACTGGTCTGCTTATCTTCAATGTTGCACCTTCAACTATCTTTCACATATTTGGAACTGGATTTCCAATACACATCTTTTACTCAACCTGTCTAAAACCAAACTCCTCTGTCCTCCTAGATCCCCTCCTCTCCTCTCTCTTACTATATACCATCATCCTCCCAGTGCTTTAGGCTGACAGTTGAGCTGTTAGCCTTGACTACTTACTATTTCTCATACCCCATATCAGCTCTGTGTGCAAAGCCATTTGTTTTCACTTTGTAAAATCTCTGCAATATGCCCCCTTCTCTCTTCTAACGGTGCCACCACACTGGTACAAATTTTCTTCACCTCATGCATGCACTGGTCTTGCCGTGCAATAGCTTGTTCTTGGGTCTGCCTGTCCCTAAGTCTCTCCTCAATCCATTCCATCCTCCATTCAGCCACCAAAATGATTTTACTAAAGCACAGATGTAACCTTGTCATCTCCCCGTCATTCAACTCCAGTGCCTCCATGTTAGCTCAACAATTAAATCCAAAATCTTGTATTTGGCATTCAATGCCTTTCACCTCTTACCTTCCTGTGGTCTTACACCTTACTCCCTTCCACTTATTCTTTGCACTTGTCACAATGGCCTCGTTGGTGGTCCACAACCAAGATACTCTATCCCTTGGCTCCAGTGATTTTTTCTGCCTGCCCAACATACCTGGAATCATTTTCCTCCTTAGTTATCACTACTGGCTCCTATGGTTTTTTAAGTTGCAGTTAACATCCTATATTCGACATGAAGCCTATCCCAAACCCTCTTAATTCTACTGTTTTCCCTCTTTAAATTAATTTTCATTTAACCTGTATGTAGCTGCATTTTGTTTGTTTTTTGACTTTCCAATTAAATTGTGAGGGAGTTGAGGCAAGCGATGGACTTTAGTCTCTTTTTCCATCTCTAGCACTTTGCACACTGCCTTGCCCGTAACAGGCACCTAATAAATACTTCTTGACTGACTGACATGATCCTTTCTAGTTATCAGACATCCACCTCATTAGCTTTTCTTTGTTCATGTTGTTTATAGACATATTTATGCATATGCTTTTCATGGCAGTGAGTGCCTCCTGTATTTTCTTTCATCCTCAGCACCTAGAGAAACCTCTGGAATGCAGTAAGTGCTTAAAAAATGTGTTTTGAACAATTGATTGACTTTAAATTTTTTAACATGGTCTCGCGGTGCCATCTGGTGTCCGTCTGGAATGTTGTAGTCCATTGAATTTTTCCCACGCACGCCTGCCGCCTTGTGGCCAGTGCAGATATTACAGTTTTCGTCTGCCATCGCGTGTCCAAACCCTGGTATTACGTTTTCTCCCTTTTTAAACCGTGTTTTTCCTGGATTTTTGTACTTGTGACAACTTAGTTGCTATTAAGAAAGGGAGAATGGAGCCAAAAGAAATGCTGGATTTATGAACTGACAAACGTAACGAATTCTTTCAGTTAAAATAGAAATTCAGACTAAATCATCACCATTGAAATTGCCCCTTGGGCAAGGAGAGCCAGGGTCCGAGGCCAGGGCAGTGACAGCAGCTGCTACTGCTGCTGCCCCCGTGCTAGTCCCCCGACCTCCCGCTCCCCCATGCCTGTCCACCCACGTCCACCCCTGCCTGCATGCGTGTGGGGTGCGGAGCACGTGGAACTCTCTAGGAGTCTAAGATTAAAGGTATTAGAAAGGGTTTGAGGTTTCTGACGTTAAAGGAAAGATACCTTCCTGTAAATGGAAAGGTTGCTCTATTAAGTACTCAGTAGGTCCTTATTGGCCTGAACTCAATTCTTTGGCTTCCTCTCTGCACAATACTCTATACTGAAGGTGTCACTTCATTTCCTCCAGCTTTGCCTCTTGCTGATATGAGAGGTTTCAAAAGATCTATGCAGCAGCGTAGGTTATGAGAGGCTAACAGGTGGAAAAATCACCATTTCAGCACCAAAGATGATAGAAATCTCCTGTAGGCATCCTATCATGGAAACAACTGAATCCAATAATACTCACTTTGCATCAGAGGGGCCTAAGGTAACTCTACCACCCTTGGGTTCTCAAGAAAACATTCTGTCTACCAGATTCTGATGGGAATGCATCATCTCCTTCTCACCCAGCTCCACATATCTGAGGGTTACCACAGGCACCAGTGTATCAAGTGGTTTCCTTACAGAGCAAAAAAACAGACTTTGTATAAAACCTGGGTCCAAGATGATCACTTCCCAGGAAAGCTCTTTATTCTACAGCTGCTGTGCTAAGGAAAGAGAATAATGGAATAGCTGAAACCAATTGCCCTTTGCTGCCAGGTGACCAGGCTCAAAACACCACAGAGCCAATTGACAGTGATCTGTTATGCTTAGAAAAGAGCTGATGTGTATTTGAACAGAGTATTTTGTTCTCCTTTCCATTCCAAGGTCTGGTAGGGGACAGAAGAAGAAGGAAAATCTTCAAGAACTTTGTCTACATAGAAGTGTTGCGACGATTAGCAAAGACTTCTTTGGCAGAAATAAAAATTTGAGAAAGTGCTGAGTAGACGATGGCCAAAGAAAATCCGAGTATCCATTCCTTGTGCATTGGCTTTTAAGTCACTTCACTCTAGGAAAACCCCATTTGTTGAGCCCTTACTGCCTGTCCAGCATAGGGCTAGGCTCTGTGGAGAGGGGAAGGTAGAGAATGAGGAAGAAGGGTGAGAACTAAGGGAACAGCACTCCCTGGAAAGTGTTGCCTCAGCTTGCCTCCCAGAACTAAATGGGCTTGCTCTTTTTTTCTCCTTCTCATTTCTGCTCACTTTGGAGCCACCAAATTAGACATTGCTTTTTGATAACAACACTCCTTACCTAGACACAGAAAGAGGAAGTGGGAATTGGCAACGGGACCATTTTGTGTTAGAATGGAAGGAGCTTGGATTTGGAGTCAAAGAGGCCTGGGCTCAAATCCTGCCTCTGTCACTGATGGCCTGTGTAAATAACTTTGAGCAAGTCACTTAAAGCCTCTGGGCTTTCATTCCCAGAACAGTAAAACAAGATGGTTTCATTACATAGCTTCTGAGATCCCTTTCAGCACCAGATCTCTATTTCTCTGTGTGATCTTAGTCAAGTTACACCTCTCTGGGCCTCAGTTTTCTCATGTATAAATGGAGCAGGTTGGATAGGTAATCTGTGATATCCCTTGAGGCTCTCTGTCTAAAACCTTGTGCATGCCCTTGGGCAAATCACCTGTATAACATGAGGGGATGGGACTGGATGGTCTCTGAGGTTCCCCCCATCTCTAGATCTAGGGTCATATGATCCTGTGGGCCCACTGAAGGCTTTAAAGGATTGGCTTGGTAGAGAGACAACTAAGGCCACAGATAGACACCATACATTTGGGAATGTTGGTAGTGCCTGAAAGAAGAAATGTGGCTTTGCTCAGAATGGAGTGTATTGGTTGGACAGGGATTGGGAACATGGTTTAGGGGCAATGAGATGAATTAAAACCCTGAGAGAAAGAGTTCTGGATAACTAAATAATTAATTTACCAAATAGGCTAGCTTATAATAGATAAATTGATGGTCATTGGTCTCTTTCCATAACCAAAGGGAAAACCACGATATAAGGGAAAGCTTAAATACTTTGGAAAAGGAGTTGACCCTGACAGGTGAAAAACAACCCTGATTAGGGAACAATTAATTAATAATTAATTAACATATGGGGTGGGTTTATTAATGAGGAGGTGGGCTAAGTTCCTCCTGCTGAGAACATGGCTTAAACACAACACTCAGCAACCTGTAGCAATCTGGACAAAGGAATCCAACTCACCTAAACCACTCTGGTTGACTTCATAAGCTGGTTCTTCTAAACCACAATGGGGGGAGGGCAGTGCTGCAAGGGCATAAACTTATGTACTAGGGCTGGAATTTACCTGATTCCATTCTGTTTACACTCTAAACAGAAGTAAGGTCTTCCAGTTGGTTGGGTCCTGTCCAAGTTTGAGGAGCATGTTCCCTGAGGATTTGAAAATCTCATTTATTGCAATGTGCTTCAGAAACTGATTGTCTTACAAAGTCTGGTCCCTGAATGATGAAATACAGAGAAAAAAATTGAAATCCTAATTTAATAATTGGTTATTAATATAAGAAAAAAAAGCCACTTTTCTGAACAAGAAGAGGAGCTTTGGAAGTAGAAAAGCCAGATTGGAATTGTAGCTGCACTATTGAAGATAATGATTACAACTGTAGCCTCAGTCTCTGCTTTTGTATACTCACAGGGTTATTGTGTTGTTGATGGTGGTGGTGGTGGTTTTAAATA
>NW_027556209.1:0-17330 GCF_003287225.1 Phascolarctos cinereus | reverse complement strand
GCAGAATTGGCTAAATGGAAAAGGAAGTCCAAAAGCTCAGTGAAGAAAATACTTCCTTAAAAAAATTGAGTGGAGCAATTGGAAGCTAGTGACTTTATGAGAAAACATTCACTTTTATAAGATTTTGAGTTCCAAATTTTTTCACACTTCTCCTTCCCCTCCCAACTCCCCAAGACAGTAAGCAATCTGATATAGGTTATACATATACAATCATATTAAACATATTTCCACATTCATCATGTTATGAAAGAAGAATCAGAACAAAAGGGGAAAACCATGAGGGAAAAAAAAATTGAAAATGGCATTCTTTGATCTACATTCGGACTCCATAGTTCTTTCTCTGGAGGTTGATAACATTTTCCATCATGAGTCCTTTGGAATTGTCTTAGATGACAGTGTTGCTGAGAAGAGCTAACAATTAATTCCATTACTATAAAACACTATTTGGGAAAACAGGAGAAGAAGAAGTCCTACTGAATTCATTTTATGATTCAAATATGGTGCTGATACCTAAACCAGGAAGAGCCAAAACAGAGAAAGAAAATTATAGACCAATTTCCTTAAAAAATATTGATGCAAAATTTTAAATAAAATATTAGCAAAAAGATTACAGCGATTTCTCCCCAGGATAATACACTATGACCAGGTTGGATTTATACCAGGAATGCAGAGTTGGTTCAATATTGGGAAAATTACCAGCACAATTGGCCATATTAATAACAAAACTAACAGAAATCATATGATTATCTCAATAGATGAAGAAAAAGCTTTTGACAAAATACAGCACCTATTTCTAGGAAAAGCACTAGACAGCATAGGAATAAATGAAGTGTTCCCTTTTTTGTTTATTTGTTTTTTTCATGAGGCAATTGGGGTTATGTGATTTGCCCAGAGTCACACAGCTAGTGAGTGTTAAGTGTCTGAGATCAGATTTGAACTCAGGTCCTTCTGACTCCAGCGCCAGTGCTCTGTCCACTGCACCACCTAGCTACCCTGAAGTTTCCTTAAAATGATAAGTAGTATCTCTCTAAAGCTATCACCAAGCATTATATGTAATGGGGATAAGGTAGAAGCTTTCCTAACAAGATGAGGGATGAAACAAGGATGCTCATCATCACCACTATTATTCAATATTGTACTAGAAATGTTAGCTTTAGCAACAAGAGAAGAAGAAATTGAGGGAAGTAGAAAAGGCAATGAGGAACCAAGGCTATCACTCTTTGCAGATGATATGATGGTATACTTAGATTGTCAACTAAAAAACTACTTGAAATACTTAATAACTTCAGCATATTTGTAGAATATAAACTAAATTCATATAAATCATCAGCATTTCTATACTTTACCACCAAAGTCCAGCATCAACAGATAGAAAACTTCCTTTCAAATACCTGTTGATAGCATAAAATATTTGAGAATATACCTACCAATACAAACCCAGGAACTATATGAACACCATCGCAAATCACTTTTCACACAAATAAAGTCAGATCTAAACAATTGGAAAAAAATATCAATTGCTCATAGGTAGGCCAAGCTAATGAAATGAAAATGTCAATTCTGCCTCAATTAATGTACTTGTTGAGTGCCATATCAATCAAACTACCATACAATGATATTATACAGCTAGGAAAAACTTTTAACACAATTCCTCTGGAAGAAGAAAAGGTCAAAAAATATCAAGGGAATTAATACAAAAATGCAAACAAGAGTGGGCCATCCATACCAGATCTAAAACCATATTATAAAGCAGCAGTCATCAAAACTATTTAGTACTGGCTAAGAAATAGAGTGGTGGATCAGTGAAATAGGTTAGGCACATGAGGCACATTAGGAAATGACTATAGTCATCTACTGTTTGATAAACACAAAGACTCCAGCTTCTGGGATAAGAACTCACACTCTCTGACAAAAACTGCTGGGAAAACTGGAAAAGAGTATGGCAGAAACTATGCACAGACTGATATATCACACCATATACCAAGATAAGATGAAAATGAACACATGATTTCTGCATAAAAGGTGATACCTTAAGCAAATTAGGAGAGCAAAGAATAGTTTACCTGTCAAATCTATGGAGAAGGGAATAATTTATGACCAAACAAGAAACAGAGAACATTATGAAATGCAAAATGAATGATTTTGATTGCATCAAATTTAAAAGTTTTTGCAAAAACAAAGCCAGTACAACCAAGATTAGAAGGAAAACAGACAGCTGGGAAACAATTTTTATAGCCAGTGTTTCTGATAAAGGCCTCATTTCTCAAAAAACAGAGAACAGAATCAAATTTATAAGAATACAAGTCAGTCCCCAATCAATAAATGGTCAAATGATATGAACAGGCAGTTTTCAGGTGAAGAAATTAAAGCCACTCATAGTTATAGGGAAAAATGCTCTAAATCATCATTGATTGAAGGAATGTATATTAAAACAACTCTGAGGTACCACCTTTCCCTTGTAAGATTGCCTAATATGACAGAAAAGGAAAATGATAAATGCTAGAGAAGATGTGGGAAACCTGGAACACTAATGCATTGTTGCTGGAATTGTGAACTGATGCAACCATTTTAGAGAGCCTAAAGAATTTTAAAACTATGTTTAACCACTGATGCAGGTATACCACTACTAGGACTGTATCCCAAAGAGATTATAAAACATGGAAAAGGACCCACATGTACAAAAATATTTATAGCAGATTTTTTCCTGTGGTGGCAAAGAATGGGAAATTGAGGGGATGCTGATCAATTGGGGAACAGTTGAACAAGCTGTGGCATATGAATGTTTTCTTCTATTTTTTCATTCTTTTGATTTTGTTTGACTGATTCTTGATGTCTCATAGAGTCATTAGCTTCCATTTGCCCAACTTCAATTTTTAAGGAAATATTTTCTTCAGTTAGCTTTTGTATCTCCTTTTCCATTTGGCCAATTCTAATTTTTAAGGAGTTGTTTTCTTCAGTGTACTTTTTTCCCGTTTTCTCAATTGTATTTTTAAAGGAATTCTTCAATTTTTCTTCTACCTATCTTATTTGAGTTTTAAAATCCTTCTCGAGCTCTTCCAAGAAGGCTTTTTGGGCTTGAGACCAATTCACATTCCCCTCTGAGGTTTCAGATGTAGATATATTGACAATGTTGTCCTCTCCTGAATTTGTGGTTTGATCTTCGCTGTCACCAAGATACTTCTTTATGGTCATTGTTTTTCTTTGTTGCTTCTTGCTCGTGATGTTTGTCTTTTTTTCCAGCTTTTCAAGTTGATCTCTGCTTCTGGGGCACCGGTGACACTGTACCAAGCTTCTTGTGCTGGAGTCTAGGGGCCTGGTTATTGGTTTTGTGCTCTGGGGCCTCAGATGCTGGCAGCTGGCAGTTGTAGCCATCTGGTAGTTTACCTGGTGCTGAGCTGGAGCTGCTACTGGCAGTTGTTTTGTGCCTGGTGTTGTGCTTGCTTGCTTCACAAGCCTCGGGCTCAGGACCTCCCCCTGGTTTGGTGAAGTGGGGCTTGCAGGTGGCTAGCCAAGCCTCTTCCAGTCCTGTACTGGTCCCATTCAGCCACAGCAAGAGTGACCTTTCCCCTTAATCCTCCTAGTCTCCCCAGCTAAAAGACTGCTGTGTCTCCTCTTTCTGCTGGCTCCACTATTCTAGGATTTTTCCTGGGGCAATGTTCTCTGGGTTTTCAAGGTCAATAAGGAAGGATGAGAGAGACTTACTGCTTACTCTTCCATCTTGGCTCCCTGAAGTCAAAATAGGTGACTTTCAAATATTCTGTCTATGGGCTTATAGCTCCAGGAGCAGTGGCTTCTGCTGCTGCAGATTCAGTCACTCCCAAGGCCTGCTCTTGATTTGCTGGGGTGAAGGCTGGACAACGCTCCTCTCCCACCCAAGTCCTGCAGACCTTTGCTACTGACCTTCTAAGTTGTCTTTGGCGTTTGTGGGTTGAGGAGTCTGGAAATCACTAATGTTTCCAGGGATTCAGTCCCCCAAACGTCACTAGGGCTAGGTCTGTGCTCTCATGGTCGGCTGCACTCCTCTCTCAGCCCAGTGCAACAGACTCTTCTTGTCAACCTTCCCAGCTGTCTTGGACTGGAAATCTGCCTCACTCTGTTTCTTTGTGGGTTGTGACACTCTAGAATTTGTTCAGAGTCACTTTTAAACAGTATTTTGAGGGCTTTGAGGGAGAGCTCAAATAAGTCACTGCTTGCACTCAGCTGTCTTGGCTCCACCCCCTGTGGCACATAAAAGTAGTGGAATACTATTGTGCTATGAGAAATGATGAGCAGGTGGATTTCAGAAAAAAACAAAACAAAACTGGAAAGACTTACATGAACTGATACTGAGTAAAGTAAGCAGAACCAGGAGAACACTGCACAATGTAACAGCCCCATTGTGCAATGAGTCAATATGATTGATTTAGCTTTTTTCACCAATAGACTGATGTGAATTTCAACAAAGAATTTTGTTCTCCTTTCCATTCCAAGGTCTCGCAGGGACAGAAGACGAAGGAAAATCTTCAAGAACTTTGTCTGTATGGAAAAGCTGCAACAATTAGCAAAGACTTCTTAGGCTCAAAAATTTTGAGAAAGCCCTAAGTCGATGACGGCCAAAGAAAATCTGAATCATCAGTTCCTTGTTCATTGGCTTTTAAGTCAGTTCACTCTGGAAAAGTCCTATTTATTGAGCCCTTACTGCCTGTCCAGCACAGGGCTAGGCTCTGTGGAGAGAGGAAGGTAAAGAAAGAGATAGAGAAAGGTGAGGATTAAGGGAACAGCATTCCCTAGAAAGTATTGTGTCCACTTGGCTCACAAAACTAAATGGGCTTGCTGTTTGTTCTCCTTCCAATTTCCCATCACCTTGGAATCATCACATTAGACATTGCTTTTTCATAACAACACTCCTTACCTGGACACAGAAGGGGAAGTGGGGGTCTTACCTATTTCACTGATCCACCACTCTATTTCTTAGCCAGTACTAAATAGTTTTGATGACTGCTGCTTTATAATATGGTTTTAGATCTGGTATGGATGGCCCACTCTTGTTTGCATTTTTGTATTAATTCCCTTGATATTTTTTGACCTTTTCTTCTTCCAGAGGAATTGTGTTAAAATTTTTTCCTAGCTGTATAATATCATTGTATGGTAGTTTGATTGATATGGCACTCAACAAGTACATTAATTGAGGCAGAATTGACATTTTCATTTCATTAGCTTGGCCTACCTATGAGCAATTGATATTTTTTTCCAATTGTTTAGATCTGACTTTATTTGTGTGAAAAGTGATTTGCGATGGTGTTCATATAGTTCCTGGGTTTGTATTGGTAGGTATATTCTCAAATATTTTATGCTATCGTCAGGTATTTGAAAGGAAGTTTTCTATCTGTTGATGCTGGACTTTGGTGGTAAAGTATAGAAATGCTGATGATTTATATGAATTTAGTTTATGTTCTACAAATATGCTGAAGTTATTAAGTATTTCAAGTAGTTTTTTAGTTGACAATCTAAGTATACCATCATATCATCTGCAAAGAGTGATAGCTTTGGTTCCTCATTGCCTTTTCTACTTCCTTCAATTTCTTCTTCTCTTGTTGCTAAAGCTAACATTTCTAGTACAATATTGAATAATAGTGGTGATGATGAGCATCCTTGTTTCATCCCTCATCTTGTTAGGAAAGCTTCTACCTTATCCCCATTACATATAATGCTTGGTGATAGCTTTAGAGAGATACTACTTATCATTTTAAGGAAACTTCAGGGTAGCTAGGTGGTGCAGTGCACAGAGCACTGGCGCTGGAGTCAGAAGGACTCAAATCTGATCTCAGACACTTAACACTCACTAGCTGTGTGACTCTGGGCAAATCACATAACCCCAATTGCCTCATGAAAAAAACAAATAAACAAAAAAGGGAACACTTCATTTATTCCTATGCTGTCTAGTGCTTTTCCTAGAAATAGGTGCTGTATTTTGTCAAAAGCTTTTTCTTCATCTATTGAGATAATCATATGATTTCTGTTAGTTTTGTTATTAATATGGCCAATTGTGCTGGTAATTTTCCCAATATTGAACCAACTCTGCATTCCTGGTATAAATCCAACCTGGTCATAGTGTATTATCCTGGGGAGAAATCGCTGTAATCTTTTTGCTAATATTTTATTTAAAATTTTGCATCAATATTTTTTAAGGAAATTGGTCTATAATTTTCTTTCTCTGTTTTGGCTCTTCCTGGTTTAGGTATCAGCACCATATTTGAATCATAAAATGAATTCAGTAGGACTTCTTCTTCTCCTGTTTTCCCAAATAGTGTTTTATAGTAATGGAATTAATTGTTAGCTCTTCTCAGCAACACTGTCATCTAAGACAATTCCAAAGGACTCATGATGGAAAATGTTATCAACCTCCAGAGAAAGAACTATGGAGTCCGAATGTAGATCAAAGAATGCCATTTTCAATTTTTTTTTCCCTCATGGTTTTCCCCTTTTGTTCTGATTCTTCTTTCATAACATGATGAATGTGGAAATATGTTTAATATGATTGTATATGTATAACCTATATCAGATTGCTTACTGTCTTGGGGAGTTGGGAGGGGAAGGAGAAGTGTGAAAAAATTTGGAACTCAAAATCTTATAAAAGTGAATGTTTTCTCATAAAGTCACTAGCTTCCAATTGCTCCACTCAATTTTTTTAAGGAAGTATTTTCTTCACTGAGCTTTTGGACTTCCTTTTCCATTTAGCCAATTCTGCTTTTTAAGGCATTCTTCTCCTCATTGGCTTTTTGGACCTCTTATGCCGTTTAGGTTAGGCTATTTTTCAGGTGTTAATTTCTTCGACATTTTTTGGGTCTCTTTAAGTAAGCTGTTGACTTGTTTTTCATGATTTTCTTGCATCACTCTCATTTCTCTTCCTAGTTTTTCTTCTACTTCTCTTACTTCCTTCTCAAAATCTTTTTTGAGCTCTTCCATTGCCATTTTCTTGGAGGCTTTGGATGTAGGAGCGTTGACTTTGTTGAATTCTTCTGGTTGTACGTTGTATGGAAGTTAGTGACTTCATGAGAAATCAAGGCGTCGTAAAACAAATCCAAAAGAATGAAAAAAAAAGGAAAACAATGTGAAATATCTCATTGGAAAAACAACTGACCTGAAAAATAGATCCAGGAGAGAGAACTTAAAAATTATTGGACTGTCTGAAAGCCATGATCAAAAACCATCATCGTTCAAGGAATTATGAAGGAAATCTGCCCTGATATTTTAGAACCAGAGGGCAAAATAGAAATTGAAAGAATCCACCAATCACCTCCTGAGAGATCTCCAAAGGAAAACCAGGAATAATGTAGCCAAATTCCAGAATTCCCAGCTCAAGGAGAAAAAATTGCAAGCAGCCAGAAGAAACAATTCAAGCATTGTGGAGACAGAATCAGGATAACACAAGATTTAGCAGCTTCTACATTAAGGGACTGCAGGGCTTGGAATAGAATATCCCGGAGTGCAAAGGAGATAGGATTACAACCAAGAATCACCTATGCAGAAAAACTGAGTATAATCCTGCAGGGTAAAAAATGGTTATTCAGTGAAATAGAGGGCTTTCAAGCTTTCCTGATGAAAAGACCAGAGCTGAATAGAAAATTTGACTTCCAAATAGAAGACTCAAGAGAAACATGAAGAGGAAAACAGGAAAGAGAAATCATAAAGGACTTATTAAGGTTGAACTGTTTACATTCTTGCATACCTGTCTTAAAACTTTCATTACAATGCAACATTCCATCTCTATACAAGATGACACCAAAAATTGCCAAATTCTGCAATGTCAATTTTGACCACATGATGGCACTAAAGACCGTGCTATAATATCCTTGGATGTGATTTTTTTTTTTTTTTTTTTTTGAACACCAAATGTCACCAAAAGATTGTGACATATTCTTTAGTGGCACTAGTTGGCTTAAAAACCCTTTATTCAAAGCCTACCATGTGCCACACTCTGCTCTGGGTGCTAGGAGTCCAGAAATAGCAAGGAAAAAGTCCCTGCCCTCAGAGAAAAGTGTATCCTATTGATGGAGACCACCTCTGTGTGAGTAATAAAAACTCAGTAAACATGGCCCTCAGAAAGAAGAAGGAGACAAGTCTCACCATTCCTTTCTAGAGGTGAAAGGTCCACAGGGATGGCAGCATGAATTCATTTTCAGACATGTTCAATATACCGATTCATTCTACTGAATTATGTTTTAAAATTCTTTTTCTTGTATAGAGCCATCGCTCTCTGTATACTTTTGTTGTTCAGTTATTTCCCAATCCTGTGAGACTCTTTGTGACCGCATTGGGGCAACATCAGTGCAACATCAGGTAAACATCGAGGGCCTACAGCTCCTGGGACAAGAATCCCGAAACAGTGCCTTTTCCATCCTGGGAACAGAGCTCAAATTTAAAAGAAAGGGAAAAGATCAAAAAGAGATGAGCAAAAACCATCAAAAGGTGTTGAGGTGTTGATGTGCTATTGAATTTCTGGCAAACTGCTTTTCTTTTATCCCATGTGTTTTTTTTTCATCAGATACTGTGTACTCCCTTCTCTCCCCCGCACCCCCGACTCAATTGCTGTCTTTGAATTTATTAAACATGAATTTATTTTCTTTTATTTTTTGCTTCTGTGCATTGCATAACTAATCTTTTCCATTGATCAACCTCTCACATTTTAACAAGTTCTAGCTGTTTTCCAGGGAGCTAGGTGTCCCACTGGGCCTGAAGTCAAGAAGAATCATCTCCTTGAGTTCAGACCTGGCCTCAGACACTTACCAGCTGTGTGACCCTGGGCAAGTCACTTCACCCTATTTCCATCAGTTCCTCATCTGTCAGATGAACTCAGAAGAAAATGGCAAACCACTCCAGTATGTCTGTGAAGAAAAGCCCAAATAGGGTCAGGAGAAGTCAGACAGGACTAAACAACAACAATAATTGTTTTCACAATCATGGATTTGTGGTATAGCTTGGAATTGGCAGTGATAATCACTAATTCAAACCTCTTTCTTTCCTCCTTCCCAGCCTCCATTATTACCCTTGAAGTGCTCGACCTCTTTTTAGACTTTTTTATTGATATTTACTGTGTCTGACATCACCAAGGTGTCCCATGTATCCCTCCCTCTCCCCATCCTCAAGAGCTATGTCATGTGACAAATAGTATTTTGTTGTTGTTGTTCCAGGGAGGAAACGTGAACACAATGGATCAATGCATTTGGGAAAAGGCGCTCAATGTGTAACACCTGTGGACCTCTCATGTCCTGGATGGTTTAGGTTAGTGGTGTCTTCTCCTGTCTACTTTTCAGTTCCACTTGAACTTTAACATTTTGTTACACATACATTAAATTTTTTGTATCTCATTCTTTCGTTGTAGTTACCGTGTATATATTCTGTTTTCTTGGCTCTGCTTAATTCACTCTGCATCTCTTCGCAAAGATCTTTCTTTACTTCTCCGTACTCATCACACACATAATTTCTTACTGCATGGTGGCAGTATTCTGTGCCTTTCATGTTCCAGGTCTTGTTTAGCCATTGCCCAGTTGATGAGCATCTACTTTGTTTCCAATTCATAGCTGTCTCAAAGAGTGCTGTTATGAGAATTTTTGCATATATGGGGGACTTTTTTTTCTTATTGATGACTTCCTTGGGGTGTAATGCAGTCATTGTTTTATAGATTTTGTGGACATTTTTGTTACTTTCTTTACAGAATTCCAAATTACTTTCCAAAAGAATGTGTCATCTCACAGCTCCACTAGTAAGGTACTAGTGTGTATATATTCCCACAGCATTGTTTAGGTGTCAAAAACATATTTGTGCCATAAAAGGAATTGGATAGGACTCCTTCTTTACCTGCTGTTTCATATAGTTTATAGAGTACTGGGATGAAACGTTTTTAAATGTTTAGTAAAATTTACTTTCAAATCCACCTGGTCCTGGAGATTTTTTTCCCAGGGAGCTCAATTATACCTCATTCAATTTCTTCTTTTAAGGGAGGGTTATTTAAGAATTCTATTTCCTCTTCTGTTAACGTGGGCAGTTTATATTTTTGTAAGTATTCTTCCATCTCACATAGATTGTCACTTTTGCTGGCATAGGATTGGGCAAAATAACTCCTAAGCATTGCTTGAATTTCACCTTCATTGGTTATGCATCCCTCCTATGTAAGATAGATTGCTACACTCAACTGAATATGTGTTATTCCCTCTTGGAGCGAAATCCATTGAGAGTAAAGTTCAAGCAATGCTCAGCAGTCTCCCCTCTTTCCCTCCATTGTAATTGCTCTTCTGCACCTTTAAATGGGATATAATTTACCCCATTCTTCCTCTCCCTTCCCTCTTCTCCCAGTGCAACTCTCCTTTTCACCCTTTAATGTTTTTGTATCATCCCATCGAAGTCAATTTATATTCAGACCCTCTGTTATTGTAAACTCCTTCTAACTGCCCTAACAGAAATACAGTTATTAAGAGTTAACAAGTGTCATCTACCCTGTAGGGATGTAAACGACAGAGTGAATGACTTACATTCTTGCTTTCCTCTTCAACTTTTTATGGCTCTCTTGTGTCTTATATTTGGAAATTGAATTTTCTCTTTAGCTCTGCTCTTTTCAAGAGGAATGTTTGAATGTCCCCTATTTCATTGAATGCCCATTTGCCCCCCTGAAAGATTATATTCAGTTTTACTGGGTAGTTGATTCTTGGTTGAAATCCAAGCTCTTTTACCTTCCAGAATATCTTATTCCAACCCCTCTGACATTATGCATGTTTACTCGGTGTGTACTCTGGCCTTTGGGAATCCATAGTGATAGCAGTAACTTAACCCCTAACTGAAAAATGTTTTATTGATGCCCTTTAAGGAAACCAACTGAACCCCTTCTTCATGGAAGGAATGTTCCCAGTAGCTAGCTTATGGGGCAACAAAATCGGGAGGAAGCTCCTGGCTAAAGACCTTCAGGAAATCCTTGTATTTTGGTGAGAATTCCTTCTCATTGTTCCTGAAGGAAGTCTGTTTGGTTGAAACAAAAATCTTGGGTGTCTCCTGAGCATGCTTAGAGTCCTTTTCCATGGGGAAGCCTACCTTGGCTGGAGCTCCATACGGCACTTGTTTTGTATGGACATAACCACCCAAATACCACCTCTACAGGGTACAGCCTTGCCGTACCTCTCAGAGTCATGCATCCATCCCTTAGAACTCTCTGCCTGTCAAATCAGGGGGAGCCTTTCCTGCTTCCCAGGCCCCCTCCCAGAAGATGGCTTCCTTAAAGTAGCCACCCTCTTAGACAGGGCCTAGTGTAGAAAGGGCCTCTCCTGTTTGTGCAAAAATGGACAAAAACAGACATTTTCCAAGGATGCTAACAAAAATCTACAGAATGAAGAAGCACAGAGATCAACACCTCCTCATTAAAAAGGAGGGAGAGGATTGAGAGATGTTCTCAAGGTCCATATCAAACAAGTTTAACACTGACAGGAATACTTGTGGAACACAGAGATATAGCACTTCCTTTAGCAATAGTAAAAGTAGGTTAAAAGAAATCAATAGATATTCATCCCTGGATGTGTCCATGTGTATGTGAAAGTGGTCAGTCTCTGGGGGAAGACTATAAAGTAGCAAAGATCCAAGAGTGAAGTCCAGATGCACTCAGTAGGTGACATTCCACAGGATTTCAACCAACAAGGTGTGTATACAGAGAACCCCGAAAAACGTGCTGGTCACGTGGGTTCGTTTGTAGAAATGGAGGGGATTTCTGATGACAATCCCATATAAGGTCATTCTGAGGAGAAAGTATAGATTGTGCTTAAAGAGGCCATATGTAGCAATCAGCACAGACCACGGAAGGAAGTGGTAGAAACTGAGCACCACTTCACTGCAGGTTGTAAAACAATAGTACCTAATCAATACTTAGCAAGACATGAACTTAGCAAAGTGGAATTATCCCTCAGAAGCTCAATATCTTTCCAAGGAGAACAGGTGAAATGTTGATGTTACAAATGCAGATCTCAGCATATCCTTGGGAATTCAGAAACAAATTGTACTGGAACTGGAACTTTGTCACGAAACAAAACTATTGGCCCCATCTCCTAGTCATGCCATTGATCCATAAAACAACCAAGAACAATGTGGGGGTTTTTTTGGCTTTTTTTTGAAGGCAATTGGGGTTAAGTGACTTGCCCAAGGTCACACAGCTAGTAAGTGTCAAGTGGTAGGTCTGAGGCTAGATTTGAACTCAGGTCCTCTTGACTTCAGGGCCGGTGCTCCATCCACTGGGCCACCTAGCTGCCCCAAGAACAATGTTTTTAATAGCATAGCAAGTGTTCCTAGTCTCTAAGTTGCATGGATGAAAAGCTTGCAACATATACAGACCTAGGGGAAGAAATGAAGATCACAGGGGAACAGCCTGAGGAACATGTGATCCCCACAGTCCTGTCTCCTCCTAGAATTGTCCTAAAGATGTATTCCTGGAGCCTGCAGCAGAGAAGTTAATATCCCAATACTTTTATTGAGTTACAAAAGACAGTAATTCTGTGCAGTGATCTGAAGAATGTTAAGCAGAAAAGAATCAATGGCATGATATGTAAACTGCATCCAAAAACTAACAGAGATGAATAATAATGATAAGAAGAAGAAAGACTTCTATAGTGCTTCATGGTTTGAAAAGACATTTGCAAAACATCTCCTTTAAACCTTACAACCACCCTGTAACTTACTCAGCCTAGGTATTATTATCACCTCCATTTTACAGATGTGAACATTGAAGTTTAGAGAGTTTAAGTGGCTTGCCTTTGGCCACACAATGAGTCTAGGTCTTGTGTCTCCAATTCCAGGCGTCTCTCCACTGTGCCAATTCACTAATGGGAGGGTATCTGGTTTTGGAGAGAATAAAACCCCAAATCTGAGAGAGTTTTAGAAAGAAAAGTATGAAGTCCCTTGGTGGAGGAGGCTGAGCCAGAAACGAGGGTGTGGCTCCCTCTTGTCCAGGCTCTGGAAGGTTTATATTATGTAGCATTTAGACCAGAGAACCCGCACATGAATATCGGGGCAAATGTGCTGCTTTCCTGAGTGCCCCCCTATCCCTCCTAGCCCAGCCTGATCTTTGTCTCCTCTTGCCTGGACAAAGGAGGCTGAGCCGCACCCTTTCCCCGGACCAGCCCTTTCTTTCTCTGCTCTGGAAGTTGAGAGGAATCCAAGGGCCATTCAAGGGTTGCTGGTTTGCAGATCTTGCTGCAGCTTCTGTGCTCTCCCCTTTCTTGGAGCCCAGGACAGCCCTCCCTCGACCTCCCCCTTCCCTTCCTTCTTCCCCCTCCCAGTGTCCCTAAAGGGGCCCACCTTCAAGAGCTCCTAGCTGAGCTGAGCTGCTGCCCCCACCCCCAGTCCCAGCAGCTTGCTCTCAGGAGCCTGGGAACCGGATCAGCCCCAGGGCCACTTCCAGATGGAAGACGCACCTGCGGCCCACTTCCCTGGTCTGTTTGGCTGATGGGGGCAGAAAGAAATGACTGGCGGGGGGGCTCCCCACTGCTCTGAGCCTGATGTCACAGAGCCTTCTCCTCTCCCTCCGCCCTTCCCCCTCTGCTCTGAGAGACTAGCCCCGCCCTACAGTGACGTCACTGTACCCACCCTCTCTCACCATCTTGGAAGTCTTTGTCTCTGGTGGAGGCTATGAGTGGGGTGAGCAGCTGGAGGTCCGAGTGCCCCCCCACTTTCCTTCTCCACACCCCTCCCCTCCGTTACCCCCATCTTCCAGACTGACAGATCCGGAGGGTCCTGCAAGTGTCGAAGTGTCTGTGAGCGAGGTGAGTGCCCCCTCCCTGCTCCTGCCTCAGCCCCTCCCTTTCTTCTCCTTCTCTTCTCTCCACCACAAAATTTTCATGAAGCCGAGGACGCCCCCTCCGCAATTTGCTTCTCTTAATGATCAGGATGTGGTTTCTAAGGGTGAGTGGAAGGTCCTGGGAGTATGGATACCTTTGTTTATGCCTGTGTTGTGTCCGTAGGTAGGATCGTCTGTGGGGGGGGGGTATGAATGTTTCAGTGTGTGTACGTGTGTATGTATGGGGGGGTGCTCCGTGTGCCTACTCCCCCAGGGCTGCTTCTCCCTGGAGCTTCCTGCCTTCCCAGGCCTTTGTGTGGAGGTCTGGGGCTTGGGGGGTGGTGACGTGAAGTGGAGTGGAGGCCAGCAGGGAGAAGCCTTTGGAGACACTCCCTGCCTCCCCCCCTCAGGTGGATGTTTCCATCGTTTCTTCCTCCCTTCCTCCCATCCTTGGCTTGGCCTTGAGGCTGGGGAGAGAGGACACAGTCTAGGACCTCTTCCCCTCCCCTTCTCCTTGTCACCTCTTTTGTTTGGTGTCCTTTACTTTAATGGTATATTGATTTTTTGTTCTGGTTTCCACCAGGGCCTGGTGAATGGGGAGTTTCCACGTACTTTGCTGTGGAACAGAAAGAGGGGACTGTTCCTGAACCTGCGGATCTCTGTGATTTACAGCCTGAAAGAAAAGAGTTGTTTTAATGTGCACTTCTCTAATTACAAGGAATTTGGAGCATTTTGTCTCCCGTTTGTAGAGGACACTGAGCCAGAAAAGAGGATGTGCCTCTCTCTTGTCCAGGGTCTGCAAGGTTTATATTATATAGGATTTATGCCAGAGTACCCTCACATGAACAGCCAGGGCAGACAAGCTGCCTCCCTTGGTGCCCCAATCTCCCTCACCCCCTTCCCCGCCCAGATCTTTGTCTCCTTTTGGCGGGAGAAAAGAGGCTGAGCCGCACCCTTTCCCCGGACCAGCCCTTTCTTTCTCTGCTCTGGAAGTTGAGAGGAATCCAAGCGCCATTCAAGGGTTGCTGGTTTGCAGATCTTGCTGCAGCTTCTGTGCTCTCCCCTTTCTTGGAGCCCAGGACAGCCCTCCCTCGACCTCCCCCTTCCCTTCCTTCTTCCCCCTCCCAGTGTCCCTAAAGGGGCCCACCTTCAAGAGCTCCTAGCTGAGCTGAGCTGCTGCCCCCACCCCCAGTCCCAGCAGCTTGCTCTCAGGAGCCTGGGAACCGGATCAGCCCCAGGGCCACTTCCAGATGGAAGACGCACCTGCGGCCCACTTCCCTGGTCTGTTTGGCTGATGGGGGCAGAAAGAAATGACTGGCGGGGGGGCTCCCCACTGCTCTGAGCCTGATGTCACAGAGCCTTCTCCTCTCCCTCCGCCCTTCCCCCTCTGCTCTGAGAGACTAGCCCCGCCCTACAGTGACGTCACTGTACCCACCCTCTCTCACCATCTTGGAAGTCTTTGTCTCTGGTGGAGGCTATGAGTGGGGTGAGCAGCTGGAGGTCCGAGTGCCCCCCCCACTTTCCTTCTCCACACCCCTCCCCTCCGTTACCCCCATCTTCCAGACTGACAGATCCGGAGGGTCCTGCAAGTGTCGAAGTGTCTGTGAGCGAGGTGAGTGCCCCCTCCCTGCTCCTGCCTCAGCCCCTCCCTTTCTTCTTCTCTTCTCTCCACCACAAAATTTTCATGAAGCCGAGGACGCCCCCTCCACAATTTGCTTCTCTTAATGATCAGGATGTGGTTTCTAAGGGTGAGTGGAAGGTCCTGGGAGTATGGATACCTTTGTTTATGCCTGTGTTGTGTCCGTAGGTAGGATCGTCTGTGGGGGGGGGGTATGAATGTTTCAGTGTGTGTATGTATGGGGGGGTGCTCCGTGTGCCTACTCCCCCAGGGCTGCTTCTCCCTGGAGCTTCCTGCCTTCCCAGGCCTTTGTGTGGAGGTCTGGGGCTTGGGGGGTGGTGACGTGAAGTGGAGTGGAGGCCAGCAGGGAGAAGCCTTTGGAGACACTCCCTGCCTCCCCCCCTCAGGTGGATGTTTCCATCGTTTCTTCCTCCCTTCCTCCCATCCTTGGCTTGGCCTTGAGGCTGGGAGAGAGGACACAGTCTAGGACTCTTCCCCTCCCCTTCTCCTTGTCACCTCTTTTGTTTGGTGTCCTTTACTTTAATGGTATATTGATTTTTTGTTCTGGTTTCCACCAGGGCCTGGTGAATGGGGAGTTTCCACGTACTTGCTGTGGAACAGAAAGAGGGGACTGTTCCTGAACCTGCGGATCTCTGTGATTTACAGCCTGAAAGAAAAGAGTTGTTTTAATGTGCACTTCTCTAATTACAAGGAATTTGGAGCATTTTGTCTCCCGTTTGTAGAGGACACTGAGCCAGAAAAGAGGATGTGCCTCCCTCTTGTCCAGGGTCTGCAAGGTTTATATTATATAGGATTTATGCCAGAGTACCCTCACATGAACAGCCAGGGCAGACAAGCTGCCTCCCTTGGTGCCCCAATCTCCCTCACCCCCTTCCCCGCCCAGATCTTTGTCTCCTTTTGGCGGGAGAAAAGAGGCTGAGTCCCGCCCCTTCCTTAGACCTCCCCCAACACTTTCTCTGCTCTGGGGATTGTGAGGAATCCAAGTTCCATTCACTACTGCTTTGCAGATGCTGCTGCAGCTACTGTTCTCTTCCCTTTTGTGGAGCCCAGGGCACCCCTCCCTCCCCTCCCCCATGCCCTCTTTGTCCTCCCCCTCCCAGTTTGCATAAAGGGGCCGATCCTCAAGAACTGCAAGCTGAGCTCTGCTGCCGCTTCCCACCCCATTCCCAGCAGCCTGTCCTCGTGAACCTGGGACCCTGGTCAGCGCCAGGGCCACTTCCACGTGGAAGATGCACCTGCGGTCCGCTTCCCTATTCTGTTTGGGTCATGGAGGTAGAGAGAAATGACTGGGAGGGCTCCCCACTGCTTTGGGCGTGATATCAGGAACCCCCTCCTCTCTTCCTTCTTTGCTCTGGAGGAGACTAGCCCCGCCCTGCAGTGACGTCACAGAGTCCCGGCCTGAAGGAGGGGGTGGGGCTCTCCTACCTTCTATTAAGTGTGAGTTTCTTTGTCTCTGGAGGAGGATGTGAGTAGCATGGAAAGCTAGAGGTCTCCTTGCCCCTCCACACCCCTCCCCTTCGTTACCCCATCTTGCAGACTGACGTATCCTGAGGGTCCTACTAATGCCTAAGTGTTTCTGAGGGAGGTAAGTGCCCCCTCCCCTGGTCCTGCCTCAGCCTCCCCCTTTTTTCTCCTTTTCTTCCTTTCTCCCCCCCCAACCTTTTCATGAATCAGACCCTCGACCCTCCCCAATTAGTGCTCAGGAGGTTGGGTGTAATGGTGGGTGGAAGATCCTGGAGTATCAATGCTTTTGTTTATGCCTCTGTTGTATATGTAGGTTGTATAATCTGTGTGTGTGTGTGTGTGTAAGACAGAGGCTGGTGGGGGGAGCGTGTGTCTTTTGTGGGTGTGTGCTCCTGTGCCTGCTTCCCTATGGCTGCTTCTGCCTGGGGCTTCCTGCCTGCC
>NW_027556208.1:0-17380 GCF_003287225.1 Phascolarctos cinereus | reverse complement strand
TATGACTATTTTCCGAGGTAGCTTTATGGAAAGGAAGGGACAATATGAAGTGGTGACTTCATGTGACTATTGACTTTAATGCAATGTCTCTGTGTTGCAGGTGTCCAGTGTGATGTGGAGCTGGTGGAGTCTGGGGGAGATGTGATACAGCCTGGGGGATCTCTGAGTCTCTCCTGCAAAGCTTCTGGATTTACTTTCAGCAGCTACAGGATGAGCTGGGTCTGCCAGGCTCCAGGGAAGGGACTGGAATGGGTTGCAAGCATTCGTACTACTAGTAGTACATACTATGCAGACTCTGTGAAAGGCCGATTCACCACCTCCAGAGATAATGGCATCAGCATCTTATACCTACAGATGACTTCCCTTGAGACTGAGGACACAGCTGTGTATTACTGTGCAAGAGACACAGTGAGGAAAAGCAATGTGAGACCAGATAAAATCTTCCCCTGCCTGGAGGTGAGGTTACAGTGAGGCAAGAAGTGGACTGAGCTCATGATGCACAGAGTAAAAGATACCTAGATCCAGCAACAGGTGTAGAGTGAATTTTTATTTATGGCTTGTGTCGTTTTTTCTTCTATCCCAGGAGAAAGGAACTTTTCCACTAGCTAGCCATCATTCTTAGTGACTCACTCTCAGACAGACCTCTAACCTCAAATCATTTGGTATTTAGGTACTGTCCATTCTACTTTTATTACAAATCTAGTATACTCTCCTTTCTCTCCTCAAGGTACTTCAACCACCTTGAGGTAGGCCTTTACCAATTCACCCCTGGACTCTTGTGCTAGCCTGATGCTTGTTCTCCCAGCCTTAGTACTCTCTTCACTCCAGTCCACACTGAACTGGAGCTATTAATATCACCTTCCTAAAACATAGATCTGACCATGTTCCCCAAATTCTGGTGACTCCAGGATAAAATCTAAGTTATGATTTGGCTTTTCAATCCTTTTGTGGCCTGGCTCCTTCCTGTCTTATTCCACCTTAGTCCTTTGCACATACTCATCAATCCAATGGCACTGATCTCCTTGCTGTTCCTTTCATAACAAATTCGATCTCTCTGCTATGTATTTTTACTGGCTGGAATTTTTCTGCTCCTCATCCCTGCCTTCTGGCCTCCTTGACCTCCTTAAATCTTACCTGAAATACTCCCCACCTTCTATTTTCCCTGTCCTCTCTAATTCCAGTATCTTTAAGCTGCACACTCACTCACACACACACACACACACACACACACACACACACACACAGGGGGATAGATTGATGGTGCAGTATTATTTTCATGTCTCTCTGAATGAGATTGACTTCCTTAAAAACAGGACAATTTTTTGCCTGTCTTAATATCCCTAGTACTTAGCACTGTGCTTGGCACATAATTTACTATGCTCAATAGAAAAATTCTTGTTGCTGATTTGACCTTCTGTTTCGTTTTCAATGAGGCTCTCCAATATTGCTGAGATTTGTTGTATTTGTATTTTCCATGTTATATACAGAATGAGTAAATTCTCTGACATTTTGAAATATTGACATGAGGTATTAGAAATTATTGAGTATTATTTGAATTAAATTCAACAAAAAGTAAATTATGGCACCTTTCTCTAAGCAAGATAACATTCTATTGTCAAGGTCGGTAACCTGAGAACAAGATGGGTCAATAACTGCCTTAGTCCCCAGCCAAAGATCACAAGCAAAAACCAGCTCCCCTTGTATAGATTTTGGCAAATACAGAACAAAGAACAGAACAGGATAGGTGACATCAGGGGCTTCAGGTCCACATGATTTTTTATATAGGTGAAGTGTGGGGAACAACACGATTCTCCCTTGGTCACATGGTCCAGGTCCCTGGCATTTTGCTACCTCACAGTGTCCCCAGCTTACTGGCCACTCCCATGAAATCCTCCTTAGACTCCTCCTCCAGTCACCCCAGACTACTTGGTCACTCCTAAATCCTACCCAAAGTCTTTCTCTATAAAAGTTCTGTCTTTCCTCCTTAAGGGACTCAGATTCTTAACATTTGGCCCAGTAGCATTAGCAATACACATGCTTAGATTCCTCAAGAGTCTGTCCAATCTGGGAGATTCTTTAAATCTCACCGAACCCAATGTTCTAATAAACCTTGTCTTTGGCTGAAAGAAGGCTTCTTTTGAATTCATTTCTGCAGGACCTGGGTGCTGTGATTTTTGGGGTCCCAGCTCTCCTACACCTCTAAAGCTCAACAGATTCATTTTAATTTTAATTTTCTCAGTATTATATGCATACAGAAATCTCACATACATTATGTGTGACATATAAAAAGTTTGAGAGGCATAGCTCCTCAATAATTAATCATTTTATTAATAATGCTACCATGTTATTGATAAAAGGATGGCCATTTGGCCATATCTCTTTGAAAAAAAAAACCCTCATGAACCCATTCAACATGGAAAAATGTGTGTTCTTGAGAGTTGAAATCAACTCTGATTGGTCAACAAGAAGAGAATGAATATTATACTGAGACATGGACCTATGCTACTGAGGGATGGGGTATATGATTCCAATCACTTGGTTTTGGTCAAAGAAAATTATTTGGATCCATGTCCTCATCTGACAAAAGGGAGAATCCACGTTTTCCCAGACTTGTCTGAGTAAATCAAAATGGGCTTCAATCCATTAATTCACCGAACTTTACCTTTTAAACAGATCTGAGCTCTTCCTCTCGGTATCAGCCCTTCAAGGGCTGCCTGAGTAACCCACAGGGAGTGACTTCTGGATGAGGAAGAAGAAGGGCAAAACCTTGGCCTTATTTAAAGAAACAGTTATTAAATGTAAGAGAGAAATAATTATTTCCCTCAAATGCATAAACATGACTTTACATAGAGACTAATGAGTGTCCCATTCCTATCTTGTAAGGAAATGTAAAGAAATGTTTATACTTTGCTCCTTTATTTGATGTGAGAAATTTCATTAATCCAGTTGAGATTTTAGGAGCTTGAATCATGAATGAAAATGACATTTCATGGGGAACTTCTAGTGATTGACTGACCAATATAGCCAAAAAACTATTAAGGCAAGTGGATAAGCCTTGCTGGAATAACTTATTAAAAAGGATTTAAATTATTTTTTAAAAGAAAGGAAGATCTAGATGTTCCACTCAGGTGCCCTCTCATCGCAGTGCCTTGGGTTCCTGTACTCAACATTGAGCAGTGACTGCCTTCTCAGCTCCATAACATGAAAGTTGAGAAAAGATTTTCAATGTAGTTATCATGATCATCATCTCAGACAGTGACTATCCAGCTCCTCTAACCTTAATGAAAAGACACAATCTCTACTTCTGGTCACTAATACAGAATTCATAATGTGTGTTCATGGAGACAGATACTCTGGTACTGGCAAATGTTGACAAGCTTTTTGAGAGAGAGAGAGAGAGAGAGAGAGAGAGAGAGAGAGAGAGAGAGAGAGAGAGAGAGAGAGAGAGAGAGAGAGAGAGAGAGAGAGATTGGCATCACCAGACTCAGATTGGTCTGACTGTTTCAATTCCACTCTTTGTTTATTGATCTTCTGCTGAGATATACAGTCAGCTGTTATGCATGGCTTCTAAACAGGGCAGCTTTGGTTTTGGGGATCACAGTTTGATGAACATCTTCTTTAACTGTTGGGCAACAACAAATATCAGAAAGCACCTGGCATTTATTTATAACCTAAGCAGCATTATTATATATTTCTAACATCCATCATTTAAGGCACTTGGGGCAACGGCAGAATTCATGCATCTCCTGAGATGAATCAAGTCATGGAATTATACTCTAACCCCCAAATGAAAAGTTGCATGAATGACATTTATGAACCCACTATGACTCACAATTCCTCACTGTTTGGTGGGATATCTTCAACACCAATATTTTGCCTTTCTCTAGCAGTTTGGTGTTGGCAAAGATGTCCTCACAGAGAAAGTCCTAGATGCAATCTCACATATTACCACAGGGGACTTCAGCCCTCCATTCCAACCATTTTTATCCTTGGGTGAACATAAGTAGTGGTGGAAGCAAGGCCAGCTGATTCCATAGGAGCAAATTTCTTCAACAATATGAAGGAGAAACTGGACATTCAATTCCAGTAGGAACACCACAGATTTCTTTATGCAAACACTGACAGCACAGGACAGGCTCTAGATAATGTAGCATCTAGAAAAGTGTTGCATATGGTTCATTATAGTTGTTAGTGGCTATGACTAAAGCTCCTCATTTGTACATTTATAGTACTAAAGTTGGAAACTGCACAGAAGTCAAGAAGTAAAAAGCTCATTTTCTGGTCAACTAATTGGCTCCTCACATTCAGAGAATATTGAAGAAACTCTTTACTTAATGTGAATTACAAATAAATTTGGTGAGTGGGAATGAAGTCATTAAACTATGGGCCTCAGTTTCTGAAACCTGAAGAACTGGGCTCCAATCATTTCTCTTTATAAAGATAAATGGGAAAGCCACTAATATTTGCCTTGAAAATTTTCTGTCGCATATAGATATTTCAGGATTGATCAGAGACTGTCCTAGTGGTCCCAGTTCTTCTTTTATGGAATAGCAATGTAATACTGTCAAATTGAGTCACAACTATAATAAGTGTTACCAGAAATGATGGTACCCTTTTAACCTCACTTTAAATGTTTTTTTTAAAAAACCAGTTTTCCGTATGTTGTAAGGTAGCATGCAGTTCTATGCATTTTGGGGATGAGTGAGTTTTTCGAATGTTTACTTCCGGTGGCACTATGCATAAGAGTAAAGACTTAGCAGTGAAAATAGGAAGTTAGAAACGGAATGTATTCTTACAGTTCTTGGGACACATATTCATTATTGGTGGAATTGTGATCATTTTGGAGAGCTAACGAGTTATGCTCACCGAGTTATTAAACTGCCTATACCCTTTGACCCCACAATACCAGTACTAGGTCTATTTCCAAAGATGATTCGGGAAAAAGGAAAATAACTTAGATGTTCTAAAATATTTATAGCAGCTATCTTTGTGGTGGCAAAGAACTGGTAATTGTGGAAATGTCAGTCAGTTGGGGAAATGGATGAAACAGTTGTGCTGTGTGATTGTGACGGAAAGCTATTGTACTATAAGAAACATTGAGCAGGATGCTCTCACATATGCATAGAAAGAATTACATGAACTGATCAGTGGAACAGTGTAGACATGCAGCAAATGACAATAGTAAACCTGTAGTTGATAAATGTGAAAATTTAAGCTTTTGGCATAAGAATTTCTTATTGGTCAAAATTGTTGGAGAAGGTGAAGAGCAGTGTGACACAAACTGGGCCAATGTAATAAGACCAATGTCATACCATTTACCAAGATTGGTTAGTGGTTGTCCTTTGTTTTCAAAGAGGACCAAAATGACATCACTATGTTAGAGTCAAGTTACAGTGCATTTGACTGTGGTTGATCAGACCAATACAAGCTCAGAATGCTCTACCACAAGTTGGACACAAATAGTCCACCTGTGAACATTTGGGGTGGATTCTCTAAATTTGCACATCTTGCATTTCTTTTGAGCTTTTTCAATTTTGCTTTGACCCTAGGGCACAGCACCTTCTCTGATGAGAACATGCCACTGTCCTGTGCCAGTGTCACATAATCAATTCCAACATTCTCAATTTTTTTTTGTTTTCAGACAGTTTGGATTAAGTGAGTTGCCCAGGGTCACACAGCTAGTAAATGTCATGTTTGGTCTGAGGCCGAATTTGAACTCAGGTGCTCCTGACTCCAGGGCTGGTGCTCTATCCCCTGTGCCACCTAGCTGCCCCATTTCCAAAATTCATAAGAGATCTTCATCATTTTTTCTGACCCCGATATGAGCACTTGCTCTGTGTGAGTTCCCCATAAGACAGTCTTTTTGGCAAGCACACGTTTGGCATTTGAATGATGTGGCCAGTCCACTGAAGCTGTGCTCTCTGCAGTAGAGTTTGAATGCTTGGCAGTTCAGCTCAAAAAACACCTGAGTGTGTGGTATCTTATGTTACCAGGTGATCTTCAGAATCTTCTTAAGACAGTACAAATGGAAGCAGTTTATTTTTTCTGGCATGGTGCTGGTATTGTGTAAGTTTCACAGGCATACAACAATGGGGTTAGCCCAACAGTCTCTAGTCCTTGTGTTTGGTAGTAAGTCTTATATCTCTTGTCTTACACTCTTTCCTTTGAAGGCTCCCAAGTACTGAACTAGCTCTGGCAATGCATACATCAACCTCATTATCAATGTGTACATCCCTGGAAAGTATTCTGCCAAGGTAAGTGAACTTATCCACCTCATGCAAAACTCCATTTGCTGTGACCAGTGGTTCCATGTATGGATGGCATGGTGCTTGCTGGAACATCTGAGCATTGTTGGTGTTGTTAGACCAAAATGAGCACAAACAGCAGAGAACAGATCCATTCTTTGCTGTACCTCAGCTTCAGAGGCTGCATTGAGTGCACAGTCATCTGCAAACAGAAAATCATGCATTGACACTTCCTCTACTTTGGTCTTGGCTTGTAAGCTTTTCAAGTTGAACAATTTACCATCAGTGCTGGAGCTGATTTTGATGCTTATATGTCCTCATTGAAGGTGTTTGACAACATGGCTGAAAAAATCATGCTAAAAAGCATGGGAGCAAGCACACAGCTTTTTTCCACTCCATTGGTGAATAGGAGAGCAGAAGACCATGGTCCATTATCTAGAACTTGGCAGGCATACTCTCATGAAATTGATATACTTATGATGATCTTCCCTTGGGATCTAAACTTTGACATAAGATAAGTTCAAAATGTATGCAGGACCTAGATAGATAGGTTGAAATTATCAAAAATTAGAAGAATATGGCCCATTTTACCTATTAGACTTATGGGGTGGAAGGCACCTTATGAATAAAGAAGAAATACAGGGCATTGTGTGGCATAAAATGAATATCAATTACATCAAATCAAAAAGGTTTTGTACAAATAAAACCAATGTGGCCAAGATCAGAAGGAAAACAGAAAATTGGGGGAAAAATTTTAAAGATGCTTTCTTAGATAAATGTTTCATATATGCTAAGTAAATCCTTTGTCTAATTTATAAGAATATAAGTCATCTCCCAATATATAAATTGTGAAAGGATATGAACAGGCAGTTTTTCAATGAAGAAATCAAAACTATAGTCATACGAAAAATGCTCTAAATCATCATTAAACCACCTTTAAGATATCACCTTAAACCTATCAGATAAGATAAAATGTTGGAGGGGATATGGAATAATTGGAACACATTGACTGTTGGTGGAACTGTGAACTGATCCAACCATTTTATCGAATCACCTGGAATTATGTCCAAAGAGTTAGAAAAGTTTATAATCTCTGTCCCTGGAATACTACTATTAAATCTGTTTCCAAGCTAATTTAAGGTAAAAAGGAAAAGAATCTATGTGTTCGAAAATAATTATAGCAGCTCTCAAAGGACTGGAAATTCAGTGGATGCTCATCAATTGGGGAATGGCCAAACAAGTTGTGATATTTGATTATGACGGAATACTACTGTGTCATAAGAAATGATAAGTGGATAGATTTTAGATAAAACATACAAAGGCTGAAATAATGAAGAAATAATGAAGAAAAAGCAGAACCAGAAGAACATTGTATGCAGCAACAGCAAAACAACTATGAATGACTAAGTCTTTTGGAGTATTATAAATACGCAAATGAACTACAAAGGACCTATGAAGGAATATACTATCCATACCCATAGAAAGAACTGATAAATAGAAGAATGTTTAGTATGGTTTTACATACATACAAATACATAAATACATATACATATATACACACACACGTACAAACAGACACACAAACATATTTGTGTGTAATCGCAGCCATCTGCGAGATGGGAAGGGAGGGAGAAAAAAAGTGCACAGCAGAGAACAAAATAAAATCTAGAAGGAAATACAGAAAACCAGGGTAGCTTTGAAAATGATATGTAGTATTATAGTTTTTTTAAAAAAGTAAACAATAAAATGGAAATTCATTGTGTCATACTGAATCCTCTTTTTCGTTGTGCTGTGTACATAAAGCTCTTGTTTTGGTTTTTTGTATTTAAGTTTAAAATGAATAAAAATTTTAAAAAATTAAAAATTAAATTGCAAAAGCACACAAAAAAGAAAAGGTTGAAGAACAGGGGGTAGGATTTTGATTATTATCTAGTTATAGAAGAAATTGTAGGGTTACTGAGTCAAATGCACATTAACAGAATTTAGCCTTCTTGAGAATTTTTGCCTTTTCTTCAGAAAGTACACTAAAAGAAAAATGGTTGAAATGGTTAAAAAACAGTGCCAAGGGATTTTGAGATTCAGAAAAGTAGGAAATATTGCTCTTGCAGTGAATGTGTATTGCATGTGTTTCTCACCCTGGAAAATCCTTTAAGAGATTTTGCACACTGAATAGACTCTCCCAGGGTTGTGAGGATAAAAAGTGATAGTATTTCTAAAGCTCTTTGCAAACCTTAAAGAGGAATATGAAAGGTAATTATTATTATTGTTATCATCATGATGATGTATGAAGACGATATGTAGTCTCTCTTTCCATGAGATCAGCTGAGTGTGTTGATCTTCCTAAAGAGAATTATGCAGGCATTAGGTTTTCAAAGAAACAACAATCAAAAGAGTGAGCTAGGCAGCCCTTGTGACTTAGAAGGCAAACAGATCCATGTCCAGAAGAAGTCTGATCAATTATTGACATAAATTTCTTTACTCCTTTATTAAAGGGATTTCAATCATCTTCAGGGAAACTGAAAAGCATGGTTTTTTTGGGTTTGTTTTTTTTTTGGTTTTTTTTTTTTTGTCTAGGCAATGGGGTTAAGTGACTTGCCCAGGGTCACACAGTTAGTTAAGTGTTATGTATCTGAGCCCAGATTTGAACTCAGGTCCTTCTGAATTCAGGGCCATTGCTCTGTCCACTACACCACCTAGCTGCCCCATGAAAACCATGTTTTAAGGAGAATGACGTCACATAGACCTGAAAGCATACTGTCTGAATAGGACTGACACAAATTTTCCACCTTTATAACAACTTAACTATATTCTATTTATTCTTGTAGTGTTTTATTTTTCCCAAATTATATGTTAAAACAATTTTCAAATGTGTAAAAAAAAAGTTTTGAGTTGCAAATTTTATCCTTCCTATCCTCCTTTCCTACCCTTCCCCATCCTTGAAACAGTAAGCAATCCAATGTACATTATACATGTGTGTGCAATCATGTAAAACATTTCCATGTTAGTGATTTTCTACGAGAAGACTTGAATAAAAAAAGTGAAAGAAAGTGAAAAATTGTCATGCTTCAGTCTGCATTCAGTCAATATCAGTTCTTTCTCTGGAAATGGATAGAATGCTTCATCATGAGTCCTTTGGGATTGTACTAGATTGTTCTATTGCTGAGAGCAGCCAAGTCAATGACAGCACTTCCTAATACAATTTTGCTGTTAATGTATCCACTGTTCTCCTGGTTCTGCTCAATTCACTTTACATCAGTTCATGCAAGTCTTTCTAGGTTTTTCTGAAATCATCCTGCTCATCATTTTTTAGAGCACAATAATTTTCCATCACAATCATATATCACAGTTTGTCCTGCCATTCCTCAATTGATGGGCAACCCCTCAATTTTCAGTTCTTTGCCACCACAAAAGGATAACCTTTCATCCAGCAACACTACTGCTAGGTCTATATCCCAAAGAGAATAAAAAAGGGAAAAGGATTTGTTAGTAAAATTTAACTACATTCTACATAATCCATTGAATTTTAATTTCTTTCTAAAATAATGAAGCAGTGACAGTAAAATGAAAATACAAGTCCTGTGCCAGTGAAGGAAGAAAAAAAACATACAAAATTGACACAGTTCAGATTCTACGCACTATATAAGATTTCATAATCCCAATGCCTGATACAAAACTAATTTATTTTTTGGAAAGGTCCTAATGGACCTCATAAACCCCTACCCTTACTTTACCACCCTCACCCCCTCTCCCCTATGGAATAACAGTACTGACCTACCTCATTCCCTGCTCAGTAGAGAAGAAAGAGAAAGTTGAAAAGAGCAGGGAAACAATACTTTATCTCTTGAGGACTTAGTGACAGCAGACTTGGGAGCTCTGAGTAAGGAGAGAGGTGCCTTCATTTTGAAGCTCAGTCCAAAATGCTCTACCCCTGACAATGGAGAAGACAAACTCATGCCCCTAGAGAACTGTGTCACTGCCCCAGCATACACAAGGAGCTTCTGTTAGAAACAGACAATGAAGCCTACAGAACATCTCCTGTCTCTTTCATGCCTTATTCCTCCAGCTGGAAGAGGGATATGAGAGAACATGATTAGCACTAGAGGTAAATAACAGGCAGATCCCAAGTATTTTTTAAAAATTAAATTACTTCGAACAAATACTAAAACACACAAGAAGAAAAGAAAGAGGAACAGTATAAAGTTAAATGTTAAAAATATAATAAAAAGAAGAAAAGAAAAAATAAAATGCATTCCCATTTGCACAGCAAAACATGAGATGATTGAAAATATACAGCAATAAATTTCCACTTCATGAAAGCCTATATACTATGCATTTTGTTTAGAACTATCCATATTTGCTTCCTTCTAAGTTTTCTTATACATATATATTTATAATATATGTATGTATGTATATGTATATATGTACATGTGTATGTACGTGTATGTGCATATATAAATATAAATATGTGTATTCCAATTCTAAAAATAAGAAAGGGCACTAGAATGAAGCATGGGAGCCAAGGGACAGGGGCAGAGATACTGAGAAAAAAGTAACCCATGAGGAAATTCAGTTCAAAATCAGTCAGAAATAGAAGGAGATTGACTCAGAAAATATCAGAAACAGAAATGCTTTATAAGCATTCTCTTGGTATGAAAACAGTTGGAATGATGGGTAATTTCAATGAGGCTGGAGCTCGTCTCTAATATGTGCGTGGCAGGCATCAAACAAAGCAGGATAGAGACAGGAGAGTCAGGAAGCAGACAGAAGTTTAATTTCAAAGTGATGGAAAATGGCTTGCAATCATGGACACATATACCGGAGCTCCATCCCTAGTGTAGGACTTGAAGCATTGTGGGGAGATCTCAGTATTTATACTAATGGCTAAGTAGTGACCTCTGACATTGACAAGGGTAAAATTAATAATGTGACAAATTTGATTCAAAGCAGGGCTTCATGACTGCAACATGGGTACTAATGGTGCTTGTCCATACTCAGAGTTCACCTAATGCTGGTGTGTAACAATTCTGGGATTTTGCTGTGGCTGAGATCATGCTGAGGGTGAGCACAAAGGATTGTTTTCAAAGGAAGCTCAGGGCATAACCTGCTTGCTGAGCCTTAGCTCTGGAAAACAAGGTGTCTCCTTGTATCTTGTCAGGAAGGACAGACACTGTCTTTCTCATCATCAATATTGAATGTTATTTTTTTCTTTTTTTAATTATTAAGTCCTTTTAATGATCAACAATCACTTCCACAAGCTTTTGAGTTTTAAATTTTTCTCCCCTTCCCTCCCCACCTGTCTCCCCAAGACAGCGAGCAAACTGATATAAGCTAATATTTTATATTCTTAGTGTCATAATATGTTCTCCAGGGCTTTAGAGCCAGTTCTGGAGGATCTTTCTTTTGCATTTCAGGGAGAGGACTAACCCAAAGGAGATGGCAGCTGTTCTTTCTCTTGTTGAAGAGGGTAAAACATGCAGATTTCTTTCTCCCTTGGTATGAAAACCAGCCCAGAATCTTTAGCTGCAGGAGAGGGGCTTCAGTCTTGTGTGGCTTCTTCTTTATCCTGAAGACTGACCTTGTGGAGATTCCACACTGGAATTTCGGCTGAATTGGATTTTTTTTTCGATGATGCAACCGGGGTTAAGTGAGTTGCCCAGGGTCACACAGCTAGTTAAATGTCAAGTGTGTGAGGCTGGATTTGAACTCAGATCCGGATATCCCAGTGTCTGTGCTTTGTCAATTACACCACCTAGTTGCCTCCTGAATTGGATTAAAAAAAATTACTTTCTTTTTAATTCATAGAACAAAACAAACATTTTTATAACACAGTACCATAAAAAAGATGATTGGACATGAAACTGCAAAACTACCATATACAACTTGCCATTCCCTCCAAATATACAACAATATTATCACGTAAATTTTTCTCCTGCCCCACCTCCCCACCCTAGATGTGGATGGCAACCATTACATCAAAATATGTTTATGTATATATATGTACACTTATTCTATTTATACACTTCTATTTATCAGTTCCTTCCCTGGACACAGTTAGCCTGTTCCTTCCTATGTCCTTTATTTTTAATTTGTGTATTCATAATACTCAAACTTACTTAGTTGCTCAAAATTATTCTTAAAACAATATTGCTTTTACTGTGTAGAAACTCTTGGTCTTGCTCACTTTGCTCTTTGTCATTTTATGCAAATCTTTCCTTGCCTTCCTGAATTGGCATTTTATTCTGATCATTTTCCAAGGTAGAATTTTGCACATGGAGAGACACTGTTGTTTTGGTGTGACATGACTGTTGTCTTTAAATGCAATCTCTCTGTCTTTGTAGGTATTCAGTGTAATTTTCAGCTGGTGGAGCTTGGCAGAGGTGTGAGACTTCCTGGGGTGTCTCTTGCTCCTCTCCTGTAAAGGTGCAAAGATTCCTGTAGAGAATCACCCTCAATGACTACTGAATGCGCTGGGTCTGCCACACTTTTGGGAAGGGGTTAGGTAGGTCTCCGTTATTAATAGTGATGGCAGTGAGAAATACTATGCAGTTACCGTGATGTTTGTTTGATCCCCAAGTATTTCACTCTTGAACGTTTGATTTCAGGAAAAAAATTCCCACTTAGGCCTTACTTAAAAGTGCATGCCCTTTTGTTTTAATTTTAAGATCATCATTTCTGTGGCTGAGATGAGAGGTATGTTTCATCTTCAATCCTCTGGATTCATGTTGTATATATTGTATTGAACTAATTCTAAATTCTTTTCAAAATTATTTTTCTCTGTAGTGATGCTGTCATTGTATAAATTGTTCGCCTAGTGCTACTGCTCTCTGAGCAGTTCATAGATGTTTTCCCAGTTTTCTCTGAACCTGGCTGTTTCATCAATTCTTGTGCATCAATAGCTTCCAGTATATTAATATACCATGATTTATTTAGTGTAACAGTTCCTTACTTTCCTATGTAAGTATTAATTAATATAACAATAATTATAATTACCACTATTATTATTAGATATATTCCTCATATACATAATTTCTTATTGCACAGTAATGTTCTATTATGTTCATGTTCCACAATTTATTAAGCAATTGTCTAATTAATGGATATCTACTTTATTTCCAATTTTTGGCAGTTTTCATCAAATAAGGAGCTTCTTCTTAAAGGCCTGATATTTTGTAAATTTTTGGTTCTTCCAAGGGGGTATGATCTAAGGAGAGATGTATGCTACTCTCATAGCCTTTGCTCCGGTCTGTGAGTGACCTCAAGCAGTCTTTATTTCCCTGGAAATCCACTGTGAGTGTAAGCTCTGGTGTGCTAATGCTCCTCCTTGCCCCAGGACTGCCACCCAGGACTTCCTCAGGGCTGGCGAAGAGACCCTGTAATCTCCTTTTGACCAGTTGTTCGACCTCCTTGCTGTCTTTGGGTTGAGAACTCCAGGAGCAGCTGCTACCTTTGCTGATTGAGTGGCTCCCAAGGTGTGCTTCTGCTTTGTTGTGGGTGGGGCTGTGCTGGCATGGCCTGCATTGGAGTATGCTCCACATTTACCTGGGTGCTACAGACTTTCCTGCTGACCTAAATTATCCAGTGGTATACACTGGAATTTTCTAAATACCAGCATTGACATCTGTGGACTAAGAGGTCTGCAAACCACCACTGCTGCCACTGATTCAGCTGCCCTGAGGCATGCTACTTGGTTCCTGAGGCCTGGTCTGCACTGGTATGGCCTGTACAGGACTGTGCTCGTCTTTCACCCTGGTGCCCAGACCTCTCTTCCTGACCTTCTCAGTTTTCTTGGGCTGCAAATTGTTTCACCCTGTCTTTTGGTGGTTTCTACTGGTCTAGAATTTGTTTAAAATCATTATTTAAAGATATTTGGAGGGATTTGGGGGGAGAGTTCAAGTGAGTCCCTGCTTTTACTCTGACATCTTGACTCCATGTCTTGATTTTTAAGTTTTTGGACTTGCCATGTTTTTCCAGGTGACCTATAATCCTTAGGTTGTCTTTTTTGTAATCTTAGAGAGCAATACATTTTATTCACATAGAGATGCTTTTTTAAAATGTTACTGCTTTTTACTCTTCTCCTTCCAGACTATTCCTGTCTTTTGTACACTTATAATTCCAATCACTTATTCTTGTTTTTATCTTTGGTGAGATTTTCCAGCATTTATTTAATTTTTTCGATGCTGTCGATTATGTATGTTATGCAGGAGATAAATTCAACTTTTACAGCTCTCTCTCTCTCTCTCTCTCTCTCTCTCTCTCTCTCACTCTCTCTCTCTCTTTCTCTTTCCACAATGGAGTTAAGTGACTTACCCAGGGACACACTGCTTGTCAATGTCAGGTGTCTAAGGCCTGATTTGAATTTAGGTCCTCCTGATTCCAGGGCAGTGGTCTATCCATTGTGCCTCCTAGCTGCCCCCAACTTTCACAACTCACATTTTTTTCTGGCACTATTTCTTGCATCATTAGGAAACATTCTGCTGTGACTCCATGCTATCACTTCCTAAGAGACCTTGGGAACCATAGAACCTTCTATTTGGTCATGTATAGATTAATTTTTCTTTGTATTGCAGTATTTATTCGTTGTTTGGAATTGTTTAGGTGTTCAAGGGGCTCTTTTCTTAAGTTATTAATATCTTCCTTATCTGTTTATTTAATTATCTTCAAGGTCTCCAACTGAATTTTCTTCTTCTTGAGACCTTTGGAAATGTCAATCTTTTTTCGTTATATACACCTGTCCCATCCCTTCTGACTCCTTCCACTTTGATGTTAGATTCCCTGATGTCTGGACCTGAAATCTGTGTTGGCCTCTTTCTGTTGTAGGTGGATTCACATTTCAGTGGCTTCAGTCTCTGCCCATGTGTTTTTTGAAAGGAAAAAATGGCTTCAGGTGGATTCCAGGACCTTTTCCTTCAGATCTGGTGGAGTTGTACACATTCTGACTTCCTCCTCCAGTGCCTTCTGTTCCTTAGTTTTTCTAGCTAACACCTGCTGCAGCACAGCATTCTGCCATACTGCTACTTCATGGAGAGCAAAAATCTGATTTTCTATACCTCCACCTCTGCTGCACAGTGTGGATTAGAAAGAATTTAGTTCTTTTGTAAACCATGGGTGAAGTTGTGCCACCCCTGCAAGGGTGGTAGCAGCTGGTGTGAGAGGGAATTTTGAGTGAATATGTTAGGGATTAGGTATAATAGACCTTCTCTGCTGTTATTTCATCAGTTTGCTGCCTTGTTAGAATTCTTGGTGCTTAGGTGGTGTTGCTAGCTGAAACTGCTTTTTCTTCTCATTCATTTTGGAAATATTTGAGAGGCTGTAACAGGGTGCTTATGTTTGGGTGCTTGTACTTGCACCCCGATTTCTCCCTAGGCTCAGAAACACTATCCCTTACAGTTTCTTCCCAGCCCAGGGACACCGTGCCTAGCAATTACTCATGAGCGGGTCCCAGCAAGACCCTTATCTCTCTCCTTGGTGCAGTTATAAACATCACCTGAAGGGATTATTAATTTGAAGTGGCTTTGCACTGGGTCATAAAGTCATTCTTACCCACTGGACTACCTATACTACTGCCCTACCTCATTATCTACATCCTGGGCTCCTCAGTAACTGTATTCTAGACTTAAGCCATGCGTATACTCCCTACATCTATCTTGTCAAACACAACATTGATTGGTGGCAGAGTGGACAACTCTCAGTTACCCCTGAACTCTAGTTAGCTTAGTGAGGTAGCAGGCCTAACACCACAGCTCCATGTGTCCCTCCTTGTGTGCTTTTCCTCGTGAACTCTGGGTAAAATGCCTGTACATTAGGTACAAGAAGTGCATGTTCTTTTAAGAACTGACCGCTCCTTAACCACTCCCTACTCCCTCCCCGAATCACCTAGTCAACATATTTGGCGCATGTTTTACTGTATTTCATCCTACATAAACTTTAACTGTACCGCTTTAAGATCACAAGATCCTTAGGAATCCTCGCCCGCTGAGAAGCGCGGAATAAATCTTTGCCACCTTGACTTAAATAATGTTTGAGTCTGTCAATTCATTGCAGATGACCCATTGTGTACTCCAGTCTTTGAGGGGTTACAACTTCTCATACCGCAACATTTATGGCACCCAAATGTTGGGCTTGTCTGAAGTCTCAGGCCTTCTCCAAGTCGAGGGAAGCCTCCCCTGTCCTCTCGCCCTGTAGCTGGGTCGCCCCTCAAGCACCTAGGAAGGCTTGCTGGGGCTGGGTTGAGCATACAACAGGCTGTAGCAGACTTCCCTCTTGGGAAGGGACACCTTGTTGGGAACTTCTGTGTTTTTTTTCTCCCTCACCAGGACACTGGTCAAGGAGAGTAGACTACAGGAGCCAGTCCTTCTTCTTTTTTTTTATTTTTTAGGCTTACAATCAAAGAGGATGGGCCAATCTCCCTCTACACCTTGAGATTGGCCCTTAGGTCATCTTTTACAGAACTGGAAAAAGCTGAGTCTCCAAGACTTTAAGGGAAGTTTTGCGTGGTCTCCATAAGATCTGGAGAACCACGATAAAATTGTCTCATTTGTGTAGGGGATTTCTGACAAGTCTCTCTGAGCTTTTGGATCCTCCTTATCATTATTATGTAACTGTTCTGTGTTTGCGTCTGGGTGTAATTTGACACTCTTTGCAACCAGGTAGTAAGAAAAGCATTCCAAGGGCTGCAGCTGGGCTCTGGAACGCTGCTTTCTTTCTCTCCCCCTCTTCCTCCTGGTAACAGCAGCCTCAGAGGAGCAGGTGGATGAGAGAGAGAAAAATACTTCATTATTTAGGTTATATGATTGGTGAAAGGCAAGTCGAGAAGGATCCTTTAAGTGTCAGGTCAGAATTAGAAAGAAATGAGATATGTGCAGTTTTAAAGGGACTTTAATCAAAGTCTATCAGAGGGATAAATAGGTGGAAGGAAGACAAGAAAGTTTTGGGTATGGGTAGAAGTATGGGTAGAAAGAAAAGCATAAGCTATATGCATGAACAGTGTGAACAGGGGGTTTGAGAGTAAAAGGTTTTGAAACTTTTGGAGAACTGTTAAGGAAAAAATTCTTTCTCCTTCTCTCTCTTTACATTCCAACTTTGGCCAAGTTGTTGTATGTAGAAGAGAGAAAGATAAGGAGGAAAGAAGGGTAAAC
>NW_027556207.1:0-17437 GCF_003287225.1 Phascolarctos cinereus | reverse complement strand
TATATATATATATATTTGTCATTGTTTCTGTCTTGGCAGGCAATGTGGTATAGTGGAAAGAACCCTAAACAAAGTGCTTGGAAACCTGGGTTCACTTCCCTTCTTGGAACCAGTGTTTTCATCTGTACAGTACAAAGAGCTGGATTTTATAATTTCTAATGTTCTATGTCATATGATATACATATCATGACTTGAGAAATCTCAATTGTGTTTCAATATATAACTATTAACAAGTATATTTATTAATTCATGAAAATGTCTTTTAATCATTATTTATGAAGAGAAATCTTCAGTCATAGAAAGATTGATGATATCTTTAGCTTATGTACACAGAGTTAGTGATTAAGGTCATTTAAAATATTTTATTTCATGATTTATTAGTATCTCAATTTTCTCTACAAAGAAATTCAGAGGGAAATTTCTTTTATAGAAAAAAGCATTTCAACTTGAGGAAGCTTCATTCTCTTTCCTTGGTAGCAGATTAACATAGAAGGACATAGATAGATCACAAAAACTGAAAGTAGAGTGATTTTTGTAGTGGTTGCTCATCTTTCCAAATCAGAAATATCATAAAAGTTAGTGTTAGAATATGTTCCTCGTGAAAGAAAACAATATTTTTGATTAAGCACACAAGAGGAAATAAATATTTCTAAAAATTCAAATTTTCATAGAAAATCTATTTTTTTCCAAATTTAACTCATTCCTTCATCTTCCTCAGCAGAGTAACTTTATATACCCTCTCTCTGTACACTATTATCATCTAAATGAATGCTTTTGTGAAAATACACACATACTATGAGGAAATATGTAGCTTTGATGTGAGAAATATGGTCTAAACTCCTTTTTAAATTTTATTTTATTTTGTTAAGTAATTCCCAATTACAAATAAGAAATTTTTAACCATTTTTTTTAAAATTTGAGTTCCAAATTCTCTCCCTCCCTCCAGACTTTCCCCCCTCCTTGAGATGACATGCAATTGGATATAGATTATACATGCACATTCATACCAAACATTTCCATATTAGCCACATTGCAAAAGAAAACATGAAAATAAGACAGAAAATGGAGCTTAAAAAATGGATGCTTCAATCTGCATTCAGACTCCATTCTCTGGAGGTGGATAGCATTTTTCATTATTGGTCCTTTGGAATTATCTTGGGTCAATTGTCTTGATCAGAGACAGTCACAGCTTATTGTCCTTACAATATTACTGTAACTGTGTACATATTCTCCTGATTCTCTACTTCACTTTAAATGGGTTCACATAAGTCTTTTCAGTTTTGTTTTTCTGTAACCATTTAGATCACCATTTCTTACAGCACAATAGTATTCCATCATAATCATATACCATCACTTGTTTGGCCACTTCCCAGTTGTTTCCAATTCTTTGCCATCACAAAAAGAACTGCTATAAATATTTTATGCAGATAGGTCCTTTCCCTTTTCTTTGATCTCTTAGGGATACAGACATAATAGTAGTATTGCTGGGTCAAAGGGTATGCACAGTTTTAACGCCCTTCAGGCATAGTTTAAAATTGTTGTCCAAAATGGTTGTACTAGTTCACAATTCCACCAAACAGTGCATTAGTGTCCAATTTTTCAAACATTCTCACAGCCCTTGTAATTTTTCTTTCTGTCATGTTAGCTAATCTTATAGGTATTACGTAGGGTCTCAGAATTGTTTTAATTTGCATTTCTCTATTCAATAAAAATTTAGAGCATTTTTATGTGATTATAGACAGCTTTAATTTCTTATTCTGAAGCTTCATGTTCCTATCTTTTGACCATTTATCAAATGGGCAATCACTTTTGTTTTTATAAATTCAAACTCAGTTCCCTATGTATTTGAGAAATGAGGCTTTATTAGAGAAACTTGTTTAAAAAAATTCCCAGTTTTCTGTTTTCCTTCTGATTTGCATGCATTACTTTTATTTGGGCAAAAGTTTTTTTTTATTTTATGTAATAAAAATTTCCATTTTCCATTCTGTGATACTCTCTCTCTCTCTCTTATTTGGTCATAAAGTATTCCTTTATCCATAGATCTGACAGGTACATTTTTTCTCTTTTTCCTTTTAATCAATTTATTTTGAATTATCAACAATCACTTCCATAAGCTTTTGAGTTTAAATTTTTCTTCCCCTCCCCAAGATGGCATGCAGTCTGATATAGGCTACATGTATACATTCCTAGCAAACATATATTCACATTAGTGATGTTGTAAGTAAGAATTAGAACTGATAGGAGGAACCATCAAAAAGAGGAAACAAAACACAACAAAAGAAAAAACCCAGCAAATAGTATGCTTCAATCTGCATTCAAACTTCATAGTTCTTCCTTCTTTGTGGATAGCATTTTACATCATGAGGCCTTCAGAGATGTCTTAGATCCTTGTGTTGATGAGAAGGGTTAAGTCTATTAGTCATTGCACAACGTGGCTGTTACTGTGTACAACATTCTCCTGGTTGTGTTCACTTCACTCAGCAACAAACTCACAAGTCTTCCAGGTTCTTCTGAAGTCCACCTGTTTGTCATTTCTTATAGCACAATAGTATGCCATTACATTCATATACCACAACTTGTTCAGCATTCCCTAATTGATGAGCATCTTCTCGATTTCCAATTCTTTGTCACCACAAAAAGAGCTGCTATGAATGTTTTGTACATATGGGTCTTTTTTCCCATTTGTATGATCTCTTTGGGATAGAGCATTAGAAGTGCTATTGCTGTGTGAAAAGGTATACACATTTTTATAGCCTTTTGGGCATAGTTCCAAATTGCTCTTCATAATGGTTGGATCATTTCACAACTCTGCCAACAATGCATTAGTGTTCCAATTTTCCCACATCTTCTCCAACATTTATTATTTTCCTGTTTTGTCACGTGACAGGTACATTTTCCATACTTCCATAATTTACTTATTAAATCAGCCTTTCTGTCTAAATTTCTTCTATCCATTTTGACCTTATCTTGGTATATGGTGTGAAATTGGTCCAAGTTTCTGCTAAACTGTTTCCAGTTTTCCCAACAATTTTTGTCAAATGTTAGGTTCTTTTCCCCAGAGCTTGGAGTTTTAGGTTTATCAAACACTAGATTATTGTGATCATTTACTATTACATTTTGTGTACCAAATATATTCTACTGATTAATGGCTATATTTCTTAGCAATTACCAGATTACTTTGATGATGAATACTTTGTAATGTGATTTGAAATCTGGAACTGTTAGGCCATTTCCTTCATGTTTTTCATTGATTGTCTACTTAATCTTTATTTTAGGTAAATTTCATTACATTTTTCTAGCTCTGTGACATAATTCTTTAGTTGTTTGGTATGGCACTGAATAAGTAAATTAATTTAGGTAGAATTGTCATTTTTATTATATTGGCTTGGCCACCCAAAAGCTATTAATGTTCTCCAATGGTTTTATCTGTATTTGTGTGAAGTGTTGTAATTATAGTTTATATCATTCCTGAGTTTGTCTTGGCAGTGTAGACTCTTTTATATTGTCTGCAGTAATCTAAAATGAAATTTCTCTTTCTATTTCTTACTACTGACTTTTTAAAGTATATATAAATGCTGATGATTTATGTGGATTTATTTTATGTCCTGCAACTTTGCTGAGGTTACTGATTGTTTCAAATAGGTTTTTAGCTGATTCTCTGGGGTTCTCTAAGTATATTATCATATCATCTAAAAAGAGTGATAGTTTTGTTTCCTCATTGCCTATTTTTATTTTCAATTTTTTTCTCTTAAAGTTATAAATAGTACAATATTGAATTCTAGTACAATTCTAGTACAATATTGAATATTAGTGGTGATCATGGCCATCCTTGTTTCACTCCTGATCTTATTGGGAAGGCTTCAAATTTATCCCTATTATAGATGCTTGCTCATAGTTGTAGACAGATACTACTTCTCATTTTAAGGAAAGTTTCATTTATTCCTGTGCTTCTGAACGTTTTTTTTTTAATAGGGATGGATTTTTTCAAATACTTTTTCTATATCTATTGATGTAATCATATGATTTTTTGTTTATTTTGTTATTTATGTGGTCAATTAAATGATAGTTATGCAGCCCTGCATTCTGGTGTAAATCCTACCTGATCATAATGTAGTATCTTGTGATATATTGTTATAATGTTTTTGCTAGTTATGTTATTTAAAATTTTGCATTCATATTCATTAAAGAAATTGGTCTATAGTTTTTCTTTCTCTGTTTTTGATCTCTTTGATTGAGGTATCAAGTTATATTTGTATCACAAAGGGAATTGGTTGAACTACTTCTTTACCTATTATTGAATAGTTTGTGTAGCATTGGGATTAATTGTTCCTTAAATGTTTGGTGAAATACACTTGTAAATCCACCTTATCCTGGGGATTTTTTCTTAGGCAGCTCATTGATGTCTTGTTCAATTTCTTTTTATCTAAGAGGTGTTATTTAAGTATCTATTTCCTCTTCTTTTGATCTGGGTAATCTGGTAGTTTATATATTTGTAAATATTCATCTATTTCACTTATATTATCAGTTTTCCTGGAATATAATTGGATGAAGTGACAACTAATAATTACTTTAATTTCATCTTCATTGGTAGTGCATTCACCCTTTTGATTTTTGATGCTTTATAATTCAGTTTTCTTCTTTCTTTTCAACTAAATTAACCAAGGACTTATCTATTTTTATTGCTGTTTTCATAAAACCAGCTTCTAAATTTATTTATTAGTTAGATTGTTTTTCTACTTTCAATTTTAATAATCTTTCCTTTGATTTTCAGGATTTCCACTTTGGTTTTTAATTGAAAATTTTTAATTTCTACTTTTTCTAGTTCTTTTAGTAGCATACCATCTCATTGACCTACTCTTTCTCTTCTTTATTTGTGTACACATTTGAAGATGTAAATTTTCCCCCAAGTACTACATTGACTGCATCCCACAAATTTTTGATTGTTGTCTCATTATTGTCATTCTCTATAATGAAACATTGATTGTTTCCATGATTGGTTCTTTGATCCATTCATTCTATAGGATTAGATTGTTTAGTTTCCAAATAAGTTCTAATCTATGCATTCACAGCCCTTTGTCAAATGTAATTTTAATTGCATTATGGTCTGAAAAATCTGCATTTATTTTTTTCTGCTTTTTTTGCATTTGCTCATGAGGATTTCATACCCTAATACAGCATCAATTTTTGTGAAGGCACTATGTACAGCTGAGAAAAAGCTTTTCTATTCCCATTCACTTTTCTCCAGAGGTCTATCATATCTAACTTTTCTAAGATTCTATTCATCTTCTTGACTTATTTCTTATTTATTTTATGGTAGATTTATCTAGCTCTGATAGGGAAAAGTTGAAGCCTCCACTAGTGTACTTTTACTGCCTATTTCCTCTTGTAATTCATTTAATTTTTCCTTTAAAAATTCCAATTCTATGTCATTTTGTACACATATGTTTAGTATTGCTATTACCTTATTGTCAGTGGTTCTTTTGCCAACATGCGGTTTACCTGCACATTCCTTTTAATTAAGTGTATTTTTGGTTTTGTTTTGTTTAAGATCATGATTGCTACCCCCTGCCTTTTTCACTTTAGCTGATGCACAATAAATTCTGCTTCAGCCCCTTATTTTAACTCTATGTTTGTCTCTGTTTCAAGTGTGTTTCTTGTAAACAACATATTGTTGGATTCCAATTTTGAGTATATTTTGCTATCCACTTCTGTTTTATGCATGAGTTCATTCAATTCACATTAACAGTTATGATTGCCAACTGTGTATTTCCATCTATCCTACTTTTCTTGTTTTATCCTTCTCTCTCTCTTTTTATCCTTCACTCCTCTCAAATGTGTTTTGCTTCTGACCACTGCCTCCTTTTATCTTCCCTTACTTTTTATTGCCCTCTATTTGTCTTATTCCCTTCATGTCCTACTTCCTTGGTGGATAAGATAGATTTCTAATGACAATTGGGTATATATATATATGTGTATATATATATATTATATTATATTTATATATATATATTGTATATAATATATTATATATATATGTGTATATATATTATATGTGTATATATATGTATATATATATTACATACATATATATATATACATACAATACATATATATACATATATAATACACACACATACACATATATAGTATATATGTATATTATATGTATATGTGTATATAGATAGATAGATAGATACACATATATATTCTATCTTTGCACCTATTTAGATATAAGTGAAGTTCAAATGTTGCCTACCCTGCCCCAACCAATTTCCCCTCCAATGTAAAAGTTCTTCCTTGTGTGCCTCTTTTATGTGAGATAATTTCCTCCATTCTTCCTCTCCCTTTCCTCTTCTCACTGGTCATTGCTCTTCCTCATCTATCCATTTTTTTTACATCTCTTCAATATAATCAAATTATTTCCACACCCTCTTTCTATGTAAAGTTCTTAGAAGTTATTTGTATCATTTTTTCCATATTGAATGGCAAACAGTTTAATTTTATTGAGTCCCTTATGATTTCTCTTTCATGTTTACCTTTTTATGCTCCTCAGGTGTATTTTATTTCACCATAAAATTTTCTATTCATTTCTGATCTTTTCATCAGGAATGCTTAAAAGTTCTCTATTTCATTAACTATTTAATTTTTTCCCTTCAAGGATTATACTTAATTTTGTTGGTTTTAATCCTAGTTCCTTTGCCTTCTAGAATATATTCTGAGCCCTCTGCTGCTATAATTGTGGGAGTTGCTAAGCCTTCTATGATCATGATTATGGTTCCACAATATTTGAATGATTTCTTTCTGGCTGCTTGAACTATTTTCTCTTTGACCTGGGAGCTGTGGAATTTGGCTATAATATTCCTGGGAGCTTTCATTTGAGGATCTCTTTCAGGAAGTGATGTGTAGATTCTTTTAATTTCTATTTTACCCTCTCCTTCAAGAATATCAGGGCAGTTTTCCTTGAAAATTGTTGGGGGCGGAGCCAAAATGGTGGAGTGAAAGCAGTGACTTGCTTAAGCTGTCCCTGAAACCCCTCCAAATACTCATAAAAATGACTCTAAACAAATTCTGAAGCAGCAGAACCCACAAAAAGACAAAGTGAAACAAATTTCCAGCCCAAGACAACCTGGATGATTGATCAGAAAGGTGTATTGCGCAGGGTTGGGAGCACAGCACAGCACTGTGTGGGCAGCCAGGCCACAGCAAACCTGTTGCAGTCCTCAGAGGACTGAATTGCAGCCAGCTATGGAGGTTTACAGACTCCTCAATCCATGAATGTCAAAGACAGCTTAGAAGGTCAGTGGGAAAAGTCTGTTTCTGTCGGTGGTCAGAGAGGAAGGTGGGGTTTCAACTCCATTCCCAAGAGCGTGGCCCTGGAGGGGCAGCTGCTTCCCGAGCTTCCAGCCCACAGACTGAGGGGGAATCCAGTGGCTGATCAGAGAGGGATTGCAGGGATCTCTTTGCCAGTGCTGAGGAGAATCTCTTGCTTTGTCTGTGTATGGATCTGGGTCACAGTTCTGGGCAACAGTGCTGGGGTGAGGAGGAGCACTAGTGTGGTGGAGCTTGTAGTGGCTGTGGAGAGAAATCCTCCTCACAGTTACGGGACAGAAAGGAATACTTGTGGTCACAGGCCAGGAAAGGAGTAAACACCTCACCCCTTATCATACCACCTTGGAAGAACTGAAAATTTACAGGTCCCTACAAGTATCTCTGAAAACAGCTACACAAACCCCTGAAGCTGGGGACAGTACACTCTCCACATTGGAAGCAGACTCTTACCTTAACAAACAGTTTAAAACTCAACTAGTTGGCTGGGATCATGAGCAAGCAGGGCAAAAAGAGTCAGACTATATTATCTTACTTTGGTGAAAAAGAAGATCAAAATATACAACCAGAAGAAGACAAGAAAATCAAAGCTCCTACATCCAAAGCCTCCAAGAAAAATATGAATCAGTCCCAGGCCTTGGAAGAGCTCAAAAGGGATTTTGACAAGCAAGTAAGGAGGGAAGTAGAGGAAAAACTCGGAAGAGAAATGAGAGTGATACAAGAAAATCATGAAAAACAAGTTAACAGCTTGCTAAAGGAGACCCAAAAAAATACTGAAGAAAATAACACCTTAAAAAATAGCCTAACCCAAATGGCAAAAGAGGTCCAAAAAGCCAATGAGGAGAAGAATGCCCAAAAAAGCAAAATTGGCCAAATGGAAAAGGAAGTCCAAAAGATTACTGAAGAAAATACTTCCTTAAAAATTAGAATAGAGCAATTGGAAGATAGCGACTTTATGCGAAATCAAGACACTGTAAAACAAATCCAAAAGAATGAAAAATTAGAAAACAAGGAGAAATATCTCATTGAAAAAACAGCTGACCTGGAAAATAGATCCAGGAGAGAGAATTTAAAAATTATTGGACTATCTGAAAGCCATGATCAAAAAAAGAGCCTAGACATCATCTTTCAAGAAATTATCAAGGAAAACTGCCCTGATATATTAGAACCAGAGGGCAAAATAGAAATTGAAAGAATCCACAGATCTCCTTCTGAAAGAGATCCCCAAAGGAAAACTCTTAGGAATATTATAGCCAAATTTCAGAGTTCCCAGGTCAAGGAGAAAATATTACAAGCTGCCAGAAGGAAACAGTTCAAGTACTGTGGAAACACAATCAGGATAACACAAGATTTAGCAGCTTCTACATTAAAGGACCGCAGGGCATGGAATATAATATTCTGGAGGGCAAAGGAGATAAGATTACAACCAAGAATCACCTACCCAGCAAAACTGAGTCTAATCCTTCAGGGGAAAAAATGGTCACTCAGTGAAATAGAGGACTTTCAAGCATTCCTGGTGAAAAGACCAGAGCTAAACAGAAAATTTGACTTTCAAATACAGGACTCCAGTGGAACATGAATAGGTAAACAGGAAAGAGAAATCATAAGAGAGTTATTAAGATTAAACTGTTTACATTCCTGCATGGAAAGATAATATTTGTAACTCATGAGAACTTTGTCAGTATTAGTGTAGTTAAAGGAAAAAAATTGTATGTATGTATGTATGGATAGATAGATAGATAGATAGAGGGCACAGGGTGAGTTGAAGATTAAGGGGTCATATCTGGAGAATAAAATTAAGGAATTAGAGAGGATGATACTTGGAGAAGAAAGAGAGAAATAGAATGGTATAAATTATCTCACAAAAAAAAAAAAGAAAAGAAAAGTCCCTCACAGTGGAAGGGGAAACAGGGGAAGGTGAGAGGGAATGAGTGAATCTTATTCTCATAGGATTTGGCTTACGGAGAGAATAACATACACATTCAATTGGGTATGAAAATCTGTCTTACCCTACAGGAAAATAGGGGGAGAATGGGACAAGAGAGCAGGGGGGTGATAGAGAGGAAGGCAGATTGGGAAAGAGGGTAATCAGAAGCAAATATTTCTGAGGATGGACAGGGTCAAAAGAAAGAATAGAATAAATGGGAGGACAAGATGGGATTAAGGGAAATACAGTTAGTTTTTCACAACATGTCTACTAAGGAAGTGTTTTGCATAACTGCACATGTACAAGCTATATTGAGTTGCTTGCCTATTCAATGAGGGTGGGTGGGGAGGGAGGAAGGGAGAAAATTTGGAACTCAAAGTTTTAAAAACACATGTTTAAAAAAATGTTTCCACATGCAACTGGGAAATAAGAAATACAGGAAATGGGGTACAGAAGTCTATCCTGCTCTACAGGAAAATAGAAGGGGAAGGGGATAAGAGAAGGGAGGGGGGAGAGATAGAAGAGAAGGCAGAACAGGGGAAGGGGTATTCAGAATATGCCATCTTGGGTGGGGGAGGGGGGAGAAATATGGAACTCAAAAACTTGTGGAAGTGATATTGAAAACTAAAATAAATAAATTTATATTGAAAAAATAAAAAAAGAAAATTGCTTGAACTATGATGTCTAGACTCTTTCTTTGATCACGGCTTTCATGTAATCCAGTGATTTTTAAATTATCTCTCCTTGATCTATATTCCAGGTTAGTAGTTTTTCCAATGAGAAATTTCATATTTTCTTCTATTTTTTTCATTCTTTTGAAATTTTTATTGTTTCTTGATGTCTCATAATAACATTAGCTTTTACTTGCCCAATTCTAATGTTTAAGGAATTATCTTCTTCAGTGAGCTTTTGTACCTTTCTACCCCCACACCCCCATTTGACCAATTATACTTTTTAAGGGTTCTTTTCATCAGGGATTTTTTAACTTGGTTTTTTCCCATTTTGCCAATTTTTTCATTTAAAGATATTGTTTTCTTTAGTATTTTTGTGTCTTGTTTACCAAGTTGTAGTTTTCTTCATTTGCTTTCATTTTAACCTATTTTTTTCCTTTACCACTCTTATTTGATTTTGAAAAGCACTTTTTTTCCCAGCACTTTCAGGAATTCTTATTGTGCTTACATTCAGTTCATATCTTTTTTTTTTTTATTTTGAGGATTTGCTCATAGCTGTTTGGCTTCATTGTCTTCTTTTGTTTGTATCTTGATCTTTCCTTTCACCATAATAGATTTTTACGGTCAGGTTCTTTTTTGTTGTTCACTCATTTTTCCATCCTATTTCTTAATTTGGAATTTTATGTTAGTGTTGGGCTCTGTTCCCAGCGTAGGGGAGGTGGGGAAATGCACTGTCTCAAGTTTCAGGTTTTTCCATATTGTTGTTTTCAGAGCTAGTTCTGAGGGTTTGGAAGTCTTTGGTGCTTTCAAAGTGGGGTAATCTGAGGAGAGATGTGGTCACTACTTTCCTGGTCTGCACTTCGGTCCTTATCCAGGAAGGGCCCTGATCCCTTGGGATTGCAATCAGTATTGCTGCTCAGGGCTTCTATTCCTTTGTTACTAGAAATGATTCTCTTCCTCAGGGTCCCTGATCCCTTGGGGCCATAACTGATACTCTTTCAGTTTTCTCATTCCCTCTTGACTGAAAGTGTTACTCTGTGCCTTTGAATTATGACCCAGAATTGAGCTGAGGCAATGGAGTTATTAAATAGCATCTGATCCTATGCCAAGTACTAATGCAAGGTGCCCTGTAATCTCTTTCTGACCAGTTGCCTGATCCTCTTACCATCTTTAGCTTAAGAATGCCTGAAGTTGAAGCTGTTTCTGTCACTACCACCCAGTCCACAGCTGTTCCATTCTCATAGGTTATGGATCAGCCTACTACCCCATGTCCCAAATCTCTCTTTCCAACCTTCTATGTTTTCTTGGGCTGGAAGAATGTCTCACTCTGACCTTTAGTTGGCTCTGCCACTCCACAATTCAATTTGAGGTTATTTTAAAGTTGTTTGGAGGGAAGTATTTGGAGAGCTCAGCTAAGCACTTTCTCTGCTCTACTATCTTGGCTCTGGCCAGTCTAAAATCTTAATTTAGGGAAGCATAAGTAGCCAAAACAAGGAAGAGTACTGTAGTCACAGAAAGCTGTCTGAAGAATCAATTAATCAATAAGCATGTATTGTTATGTGCTGGTCACTGTTCTAAACTCTGGGAATACAAAGATAACAGTGAAATTTCATTGCCCTTGAGGAACTTATATTCCACTACCAAAGATATAGAGATGTGAAGGTGCTTAGAGCATAGGACAGTTTGGTGCAAGGAGGGAATGGGGGGGGCAAGAAAGGAAGTCTGGAATGGCAACAGGGTGGCACTGTATTGAGTAAGGCATTGAATACCAGGCATAGGGTTTTACACTTTCTATGGGAGACTACAGGGAGACATTGGAAATATTTTAGCAAAAGGATGACATGACCCAATCTGTGTGTAACCCTTTTTGCATGACAGTTTATTGAGTGTTGTCATGGGAACTTGGGATGCCAGAAGTAACCGTAGCAACCAAGAAGAATTTTTACCCAGAGTACACAGGTACCCTTGTTGTTTGAACTTAGTTTTAAAAGCTGATGGATTGAAAGAGCATCTATATTGGCAGAACCATAGAGAGCAGCAGGGTGGATAGGAAGGAGAGCAGGCCATACTGAAATATTTCTTTTCCTGATGACCCTGAACTCTACTTCCCCTGACTCTTGAAGGTGGCTATTAAGGACAAGGGTGCTTGAGAGCTATAAGTAGCATCTCGAAAAACAGTCACTCAAGGAGTGGGCTGGTGAACCATCTACACACCAGTCCCTAGCACATTCCTGTTCACCTCTTCCATTCCTGACAGGGGAGCAGTGCCCCTCTTTTAATTAACTTTCTGTGCTCCCCTCCTCAATAAGGTGGCTTTATGGGAGACATTACTATTGATTCCTTATTGGTTACAGCCCCAAGAAGTCAGTATTCCACACCATCTGTTTGTTTACTGTACTTCCATTGCTCGTAAATTTGTTTCTATTGATATGTAAGAAGAAAAGCTGGTGGCCATCAAAATTCTGTCTGGCTAATATACCTTATTTCTTGAAATGGGGTAGTATTGGGAGAGAGGAGGAGTTTTGTCTTTAAAGAGCTAAGACACTTTTACTCTTTAGTAAGAGCTGAGCTAAGGTAGAGATGGAAAAGACTTCTGCATGCCCTCAGGAAAGGAAAAATCTGAGCTTCTACTTCCTGTAAAGAGAAGTTGCTATAATGTTCTAAGTGCACAGGCAAGCTCATATATTACTTACATGGGCAGAAAGAATATTATTTTGGCAGTGAAAGATAAATTAAAAGGGGAAGGGAGAAAATGGAGGTAGGAAGACCTGTTAGGAGGCTAGTGTAATAATTCATTCCATGGTAATGAGGTCCTGAACCTGGGTGTTGGCAATAGGAATATAGAGGAGGGGATGACTTCTAGATATGTTTCAAAAACAAAAATGCTAGGACTTGGTAGCAATTAATTGGATATGAGAATTGAAGGAGAATGAAGAGTCAGAAAAATAATAAGGTTGTGAATATGGGAAAGTAGGTGAATGTGCTACAGGCAGAAATAGTGTAGATAGGAGAGAAATTTAGGGGAAAAGATAACATGTTTAATTGAACCTCTGTCAGCACTTCCTACAGAACTTTGCTCACAATAGGTACTTAATAAATGTCCATTGGATTGTACTAAATTAAACTGAAATTCAATATGCAATAAGATTGTGAGATAGATATGAAATCTAAGAAAATGATAGAATCCTAGACATATACGAACAGACTATGAGTTTGTGAAAAGTATTATTTTCTATTATCCCCCTCTATACATTGAGGAGACTAGGTCAATATCTGCTTTGAAATAATAATAATAATAATAATAATAATAATAATAATAATAATAATAATAATAGATATATTCTGGCATTTATGTAACACTTCATATCCTTTGAGTACAAGTACTCCTATTTCTCAGAGAAGTAATTTAAGTCTTAGGAGCATCATGTAATTAGGTATTGTGATAGTCATAAAGCTATTGTCAGGAGTGAATTTTTTTTTAAGTTGGCCTCAAGATTTTTTCCCCTTTTTTTCTTTTTTTTTTAGTTTTCAACATTCACTTCCACAAAATTTTGAGTTCCAAATTTTCTCCCCATCTCATCCCTCCCCCACCCCAAGATGGCATACATTCTAAACACCTCTTCCTTTAATCTGCCCCCTTCCATCTCTTCCTCCCTTCTCCTATCCCCTTCCCCTTCAATTTTCCTGTAGGGCATGATAGATTTCTATACTCCATTGCCTGTAAATCTTATTTTCTAGCTGCACGTGAAAATATTTTTTTTTTTTGAAATTTGTTTTTAAAAGTTTGAGTTCCAAATTTTCTCCCTTCCCCCCTCCCCACCCCTCCTCACTGAGAAGGCAAGCAACCCAATATAGGTTATTCATGCGTAGTCATGCAAAACACTTCCATAGTAGTCATGTTGTGAAAAACTAACTCTATTTCCCTTAATCCTATCCTGCCCCCCCATTTATTCTATCTCTTTTTTTACCCTATCCCCCCTTAGCAGTGTTTGCTTCTGATTACAACTTCCCCCAATCTGCCCACCTTTCTATCATCCCCCTGCTCTCTTGTCCCTCCCCTGATATTTTCCTGTAGGGTGAGACAGATTTCCGTATCCAGTTGGGTGTGTATGTTATTCCTTCCTTAAGCCAAATCCGATGAGAATAAGATTCACTCATTCCTTCTCACCTTCCCCCATTCTCCCCCCCCACTGTAAAATCCTTTTCTTCTCTCTTTTATGTGAGATAATTTACCCCATTCTACCTCTCCCTTTCTCCTTCTTCCAGTATAATCCTCACCCCTTAATTTTATTCTCCAGATATCACCCCTTCATCTTCAACTTACCCTGTGCCTCTATCTATCTATATATATATACATACATATAATTTGTTTCCCTCCAACTACCCTAATACTGACAAAAGTCTCACGAGTTACAAATATCATCTTTCCACCCAGGAATGTAAACAGTTCAACCTTAATAAGTCCCTTATGATTTCTCTTTCCTGTTTACCTCTTCATGTTCTACTTGAGTCTTGTATTTGAAAGTCAAATTTTCTATTCAGCTCTGGTCTTTTCATCAAGAATGCTTGAAAGTCCTCTATTTCAGTAAAACTCCATTTTCCACCTGAAGGGTTATACTCAGTTTTTCTGGATAGGTGATTCTTGGGTTATAATCCTATCTCCTTTGCCCTCCAGAATAGTATAATCTAAGCCATGTTATCCCTTAATGTAGAAGCTGCTAAACCTTGTGTTATCCTGATTGTGTTTCCACAATACTTGAGTTGTTTCTTTCTGGCTGCTTGCAATATTTTCTCCTTGATCTGGGAACTCTGGAATTTGGCTCCAATATTCCTAGGAGTTTTCCTTTGGGGATCTCTTTCAGGAGGTGATTGGTGGATTCTTTGCATTTCTACTTTGCCCTCTGGTTCTAAAAATCAGGGCAGTTTTCCTTGATAATTTCTTGAAAGATGATGTCTAGGCCTCTCTCTTTTTTTTTGATGATGGCTTTCATCAGTCCAGTAATTTTTAAATTCTTTAGCCTGGATCTATTTTCCAGGTCAGTTGTTTTTCCAGTGAGATATTTCACATTATCTTTTATTTTTTCATTCTTTTGGGTTTTTTTTAAATGTCTTGATTTCTCACAAACTCACTAGTTTCCAGTTGCTCCATTCTGAGTTTCATTTTTATTTTTTAAAATTTTTTTAGATACAAGAAAGATAATTTATTCATACAGAGAAAGAAAAACCAACCTTAAGATGAATCACATTTTGCATTGACAAAATGAGTAGAAGAACATTCAATAAGAAGTTATAGTTGCATATACAGCACCTATAGTTGCAATCAATTGAGAGGCTAATATTTTGAACCACAAGAGAAGACCTAGTATGCTATTTATTTTACAAATACACACACACACAGAGCTATACACACATATAAATAGGCTTTTCACATCTTGCCTTTGTACTGATACTGTATATTTAAACAGTGAAGTGTCATCCGCAGACACCATTTCAGCTCTAATTATCAATAAAAGTTACAATGGGACCTCTGGATCTTTTAACTTTATAAGATTCTCAAAGCATATCTCAAGATTCTTTAAGTACATATTTGCCTAAAATCAGGAAAGAGCAAGCCACCAAAAGGACAATGATAGCCAACTGTCCTTGGTTATAAAACGTCTTAGTTAAGTTCTTGATTTACTTAGGGGAACAGTAGCCAGATTGCCCAGATATAGTTGCAAACAGCTATCACCTTTCTCTCCCCTTCCCTGCAGTTATCTTGTCCCTTAGAGAGTCCAAGCCAAAAGTGGTGCCAGTTGGAAACTATCTCTTCCTTTAAATGATCTATTGAATCATAACCCTTTCAAGCTCAGCAACCAATTAAAGGGCTCTTCATTTTCTAGAGAGCAAGTCAGTTCACAGTAAGTCATATATTGCTGGAAGTAGGGCCCATATGGCTCTCATGTGGTTTACTAGATGCAGTCAGAGAACACTTTTCATGCTATATACAGATCCATGTTACACACACGCACACACACACACACACACACACATACACACACATACACACACACGCACAGCTCATAAATGAGAATTCAAATCATCTTTTAGGACTCCAAATACTATGCTCTTTCCACTATGGTATGATTACTCTCCAAACACTATGAAAAAATTTGGACGCATTATGTGTCAGCTCTCAAGGAGTTTGTACCCTAAAATAATTACAGTGAATTTTATTGAGAGGACAAGTCACAGCTATCTAAAATCCATTATTATGAGCATGAACAATTTCATGTTCCAGTTAAGCAAACTACTGTTTACTCAAGTTTCTTCACAGTATTACTCTTATTTCTAGAAAAGAAAAAAACAGTTGCAAGGCAGTCTGAACACTCAAAGCCTTTGTAAAAAAATATTCTAAACTGCAGTCTATTGGAAAAATCACTGGATTTTGAATCTGAGGAGCCAGGTTCCAATTCTGCCCTTGTTCACACCATTTTATCTTTCTAGGCTTCAATTTACTTATCTGTAAAATGTTAGCCTCTATTATTCTTTCCATTTCTGATATTTGGTGATAGAATATAAAATGAAAGTCAGAATACCTCCTTAGAAAGGGTAATTACTGAATCACTCCTTGGGCCCAGAAAAAAAAAAATAATTATGGTACATATTCCTGCATTTTGGAAAATTTGTGAATGGGAAAAAAATTTGATATTGAATTCACAACAATGCCTCATTGAAAAAAAAAAACATTTATATGTCATTTGTGTTAACTTATTCTTCCTCATTTTTCTTTGTTCCTCTGTCATTGAACTCAGACCTGTATCTTCATGGAGAAATTCCTTTTCCCTTCAACCCACATGTCTCATTTAAATATTATGTTCCCTCCTCACCTCCTAACTTATAATGAAAAATTTTAAAATAAATGTAAAAGAACACTTGCTATGTCTTATTTCTTTAAATTGTAAATCATTGTTGCATTTGTGTGTCTTGTATTTTATAATAGTTGGCACAGGAATTGGGATTGGAACAAAAATAGTTCTTTTTCTCCAGATGTCTTATTTTGGATTTCTTGTCCCCATGCAGAAGGAGAAATAAATGGGAAATGATAGCAACTGGTATTTATATAGTGCTTTAAGACTTATGAGTCCTTTTATAAATATTGTCTCACAACAATCCTGAGAGGCACTAGCTATTAGTATTATCTCCATATTACAGATGAAGAAACTGAGGCAGATAGTGATTAAGTGACTTATTTTTTAAAATTTCTTTTTTTGTTTTTTTTAAATTTTATTGATTTTTTTGATCATCAAAAATCACTTCCATATGCTTTTGAGTTTAAAATTTTTCTCCCCCTTCCTCCCACCACCCTCCCCAAGAGTGCACAATCTGATATAGGCTATACATTTACATTCCTATTAAACATATTTTCACATTAGTGAAGTTGTAAGTAAAAATTAAAACCAATAGGAGGAACCATCAGAAAGAGGAAACAAAACTCAACAGAAGAGAAAAAAAGAGCAATTCAACTTCCATA
>NW_027556206.1:0-17531 GCF_003287225.1 Phascolarctos cinereus | reverse complement strand
GTCCTTCTACATGTTTTAGAAATTTAATTATTGATCTTCAGCACCTCCGTTTTTACTGGTTTCTCTTCTTTTGCTTATAAAATGAAAAGGTTTCCACCTTAAAAAAAAAAAAAATAACCTAAAAGCCTTCATGTGAATTTGAAATGGTGTCATTCCATTTGTCTCTTCCTTTTCACTGCCAAGCTCCTAGAGAGCAAATTTTCTCTCCACCTCCATTTCCTTACTACTCATTTCTCAACTTCTTACAGATGGGCTTCCAACTGCACCACTCTGCCAAACCTCAAAGGTTATTGCTTAAAGATTATTCACTTAAGAAGTTAAATGGTAATTTGAATGACTTTAAGGTCAGGAGAAATCACAGATAAGGACAGTCATGTGTTGCATGTTAAATTTATGACATAATTAATAGTTATAGAAAAATATACATAACAAAGATGGGTGATTTTCTCTGCAACCCCCTTTTTTCTGTTCTACTTTCTGTATATAAATGTACATTTTATTTGATATTTGCTAAGTTCAGAATTCCTGAAAAAAAATCTATAGAAGAGAGAGAAAGAGACAGAGACAGAGACAGAGAGAGAGACAGAGGCAGAGATAGAGTCAGAGAAAGAGAATTATTAGCAGATGGTATTTGTGGCCCTGCAGCATTAGAGAAAAGTTGCTCTTCCATAGAAATGCTCTGGCTACATATATCCCATGTGTGTGTTTTCTCAAACGGGAGCCATACATTTTTACACTCTCCCTATTTATGATATGTGTGTTTTAGGGAGATTTTACTTCAGGTTAATGAGAAAAATGTTTTAGTGCTTCTTTTACTACTGCCATTGAAATAAATAAATGCAATCCTTTAGACAATGTTGTTCAGCCCCACTTCCTGGATAATCTTTCATTTCTTCATTTCCATGACTTTACCATTTTCTGATTCTTCTCCTGTCTGTCTGATCACAGCTGTTCAGTTATCTTTGTTGTGTCATCACCTCACCATCTGGAAGATTATCATTTCATCTGTAACAACCCTCAAAGTTTTGCCCTGGATTATCTTTTTTCTCACTTTCTTCATCTTCCAATAACCATCTCTATCAAAATGACTTAAAAATCTAAAAATATAATGATAAAGTTCCATCAAAACTCTATCCTTAAAATCACCAGTTGCTTACTGAATATCTTCATTTGGATGTCCTTTTGATATCTTGTATTATCTTCAACTCTTCATAATCCCTTACTTCCACATCTAAATTTTTCAAGACACAGTGGATTCTACCTCTGCAACTGGAATAATTAACAAAGCCTCTAAGGATATTTTTTTTTTGTTTCTGTATGTGGGAGTAATACAGCATGTACACAGAAGACACCCTGAAGCCTTCTCTGATTCTTCCTGTTCATACTGCTTTAAACATCCTCAAAATATATTCTACTTATGTTAACGCACATATTGCAAAGGATTTCTTTACACCCATCACCAAAGTAATCTCTTTGAAGGCAAGGATGATATTGATCTTTGCTTCTGTATCCAATATAGAAGTGGCCATGGTACAATGGGTAGAGTGCTGAACCTGGAGTTAGAAATATCTTGGTTGAAATAATAGTTGTGACATTTATTAAGCATGTCATGGTTTTATTTTTATATATTCATACATTTAGTACATATGTTGTTCATATTTATTTTTTCTTAATAATATATTAATGAAAAGTTTTTAACAATCATTTTTTAAAATTTTGTGTTCCATATGCTCTCCATTCTCTCTACCTCCCCTTTCTTCTCTCTTCCCTCCTTGAGAAGGCAAGCAATTTGATATAGACATAGATGTGCAGTCATACAAAACATTTCCATATTAGCCATGTTGCAAAAAAAAAAGACGAATTAAATAAAACAAGAATAATAAAGAAAGTAAAAATGTATTTTTCAATCTGCATTCAGTCTCCATCAGTTCTTTCCCTGGAAGTGGATAGCATTTTTCATTGTAAGTCATTCAGATCATTGTATTGCTGAGAATGGCTAAGTCATTTACAATGTATCATCATACAATATTGCTATTACCGTGTGCAATGTTTTCCTGGTTCTACTGATTTCACATTGAATCATTTCATTTAAGTCTTCGCACATTTTTTTCTGAAAGCATCTTGCTTGTCATTTCTTTTAGCACAATATCATGCTAATGATTTATGTCAATTTATTTTGTGTCCTACAACTTTGCAAGAGTTTTTAGTTATTTCTACTAGTTATATTGTTAATTCTCTAGGATTCTCTAAAATAATTGTTAAAAACTTTTCACTTATATATTATTAATGAAAATAAATATAAACAACATATGCACAAAATGTATGAATGTATAAAAATGAAACCATGATATAGTTAATAAATTTCTCAGTGTATTCTAATTCAAGTTGTTTTCCTTCTCTTATTGCTATTGCTAGCATTCCTAGTGCAATATTGAATAATAGTGGTGATAAAGCACATCCTTGCTTCATCCTCATTCTTATTGGGAAAAGGTGATTAGCATTAGAAATAATGCTTCTTAGTGGTTTTAGACAAATATTAATTATTATTTTAAGGAAAATTTCACTTATTTCAATACTTTCTAATGTTTTAATAATAAGTCATGCTATATTTTGTCCAAAACATATTCTGCATCCATTGAGACAGTCATATGATTTTTGTTGGTTTTGTTATTGATATGCTTAATTTTGCTGATAGTTTCCTAATAATGAAGCACCCCTGAATTCCCAGTATAAATTCTACCTGATCATAGTGTATAATCTTTGTGACACATTGATATATCACTATGTATATGTATATGTATCTATGATATATTGGAATGCTTTGATGATCCCCTAGGTAATATTTTATTGAATTTTTACATCAATATTCATTAAGGAAATTAGTCTATAATTTTATTTCTCTGCTTTTGCTCTTCTTGGTTTGGGTATCAGAATCATATTTGTTTCATGAAAGGAATTTGGTGCGACTCATTCTTTGCTTATTTTCCCAAATAATTTGTACAGTATTGTAATTGTTTTTTTCTTTTATTTAGTATTATATTTTCCCTAGTTACATGTCAAAGAAATTTTAATATATATTTTTAAAATTTTGAGTCCCAAATTCTTTACCTCCCTCTCTCCCCAAACCAACCCTCAGTGAAAAATGAAGCAATTTGATATGGGTTGTACATGTGTAGTCATGCAAAACATTTCCATAATAGTTATTTTGTAAAAGAAAACAGACAAAAAAAACTCAAGAAAAATAAAGAAATTTTTTAAAAGTATACTTCAATCTGTATTGAGATACCAACAACTCTTTCCCTGGGCATAGGTGCCATTTTTTATCATACAGACTTCAGAGTTGTCTTGGATCATCATATTGCTTACAGAAGCCCAGTCATTCACAGCTGATTATCTTACAATATTGTTGTTACTTTGTACACAGTACGTTGCACTTTGTATCAGCTCATGTAAGTTTTTCCAGATTGTTCTGAGAACATCCGCTTCATCATTTATAGTACAATGGTATTCCATCATAATCAGATACCAAAATTTGTTCAGCAGTCCTCCAATTAAAGACCATCCCTTCAATTTCCAATCATTTGCTACTAAAAGAGCTGCTATAAACATTTTTGTTCACTTAGGTCTTTTTCCTTTTTTTAATCTCTTTTGGGATACAGATCTAATAATGGTATTGCTAGGTCAGAGGGTATGTACGGTTTGGTGATCTTTTTAACATAATTCCAAATTATTCTAAAGAATAGTTGAATCATTTCACAACCCCACCAACAGTGCATTAACGTCTCATTTTTCCCACATCCCCTCCAGCATTTGTCACTTTCCTTTCTGTCCTATTAGCCAATCTAATAGGTATCAGACAGTAACTCAGAATTATTTTAATTTTCATTTCTCCAACCAATAATGAGTATCACTTTTCTTGTCAATTTTGCAAACCAGAGTAGACATTATTTGCCTTTCTCTAATCATTAGTGATTTGGATCAGTTTTTCTTATGGCTATTTATGACTTAGATTTTTTTTCCTCAGAAAATTGTATTTTCATATAATTTGATGTTTAATAAATTGGGACATAGCTCTTGTTAACATAAAATTTAATCAATTCCTCTTATATTTTGAAAATTAGACCTTTAGTAGAAGAACTTGATACAGTTCTCCCCTATTTATGTGCTTCCTTCTAATTTCAACTACATTCATTTTGTTTGTGCAAAACCTGACAAAAATTGATATAATAAATATTGTCTATCTTTTATTTGGTTATGAGCTCCTCCCCTATCCTTAGATTTCAGTTTGTTCCATTGCATGATAATTTGTTAATTATTCATACTTAAGTTGTGTGCCCATATGTAACTTATTTGTGATATCATATGCTAGTTTCTCCTAGATTGCTTTCAAACTTGCCCAACAACTTTTTTGAATAGTAAGTATTTGTCTGAATAGCTAGTTTCTTTGAGTTTGTCAAACATACCAAAATTTGTGGGACACAGCCAAAGGAGTCTTTCATGAGAAAAATGTATATCTCTAAATATTTTATTCAGTAAAAGACAAATAGGATATTTAAAAAATTAGGTATGCAAATAGATAACACCTCTTGATAAACAGATGATGGTCTCAAGGTGCAGATTGAGATATGTATTTTTGGAGATAGATTTGTTGGGAATTGGTTTGGCTTGACTGCATAGTTGTTGCAAAAGCTTTTTGTTTTTCCTTATTTTTCAATGGGGAATGGGAAGTGGAAATGGAAGTTCCATTGCTAGAACACCAACACATTAAAAAAAAACTAAACCCTCCTCATCCATGATTTAAGAATTATGTTATTTTTCCCTGCATTGATCTGTAACACACTAATGTATAATTTGCAGGGGAGCATGTAATTAACAAAAGTAATATGAAGTCCTATTAAGATGTGCTATGTTATAGCATCGGTATTCAGTCTATTTATTACTGCTTCTGGTTTGCCTGCTTTAGTGGTCTAGAACTTTCCAACATGAGAATAATATCCTTTCTAATTCATCCTGATGCATCTTGCTTTCTTGTTGTACTGAAACATTAAAAAGTACCTCCCTCTGTTGCCTTCCATGTCAACTTATCATAAGTGTTTTGAGGAGAACCAGCCTGCAATCCTTTGATACCCTTTCTATGTCATGAGATGGATTAGATGTTGGGCTTCTATGGGATTATTGTAATTGTAATGACTGGTATTGATGGTGGTCTTTTATGCTTCTGTGTCATATTGTTAAAATATGGCAGTAAACGTATTCATCTAAATAATTCTACCGAGTGCCTAACATGTACAACCTACAAGCGTACAGTCAGTAATTGTTTTTGATCATGATTAACAGCTGCATATTGAAAATCTGATAGGATAGAATTTGGATTTCTTTAGAAAATATATTTTTTTAAAAATTTATTACTTTATTGTTACATGTAAAAACAATTTTAACATTCATTTATTAAAATTTTGAGTTCCAAATTTTCTACCTTCCTCACTCCCCAATCCCTCCATTTAGAAGAAAAGCAATTTGATGTAGGTTATACATGTTTAGTCATGCAAAACATTTTCTTAATAGTTGTGTTGTGAAAGAAAATATAGACAAAAAAATCAAGAAAAATAAAGTAAAAACAAAAAAGTATGCTTCAATCTGTATTGAAACACCAAAAGTTGTTTCTCTGGTGATAGATGATATTTTTCACCAGAATTCTTTCAGAGTTGTCTTGGATCATTGTATTGCTGAGAAGAGCTAAATCATTCAAAGCTGATATTTTATAATATTGCTGTTACTTTGTACACGGTACATTTCACTTTGCATCAGCTCATGCAAGTCTTTTCAGGTTGTTCTGAGAGCATCTAGTCCATTATTTCTTATAGTACAATAGTATTCCATGACAACCAAATAACATAATTTGTTCAGCCATCCCCCAATTTGTGGGAATCCCCTCAATTTTTAATTTTTTGGCCTCAGAAAAGAGCTGCTATAAATATTATAGTGCATATAGGTCCTTTTCCTTTTTTTGTTTTTTTATCTCTTTTGGGATTCAGACCTAGTAATGGTATTGCTAAGTCAAAGGGAATGTGTAGCATAATAACCCTTTGGGCATAATTCCAAATTACTCTACAGGATGGTTTAATCAGTTCACAACTCCACCAACAATGCATTAATGTCTCATTTTTCCCTAGATCCCCTACAACATTTGTCATTTACCTGTTCTGTACTATTACCCTAGGTATGAGGTAGTATCTCAGAATTATTTTAATTTGTATTTTTCCAATCACTAGTGAGTTAGAGTATTTTTCATATGGCTACAGATAACTTTGGTTACTTCATCTGAAAACTGATTGTATCTTTTGATAAATTTTCAATTGGAGAATGACTTATTTTTTTTATATTATTATTATATTACTTATAAATTTAACTCAGTTCTCTATATGTTAGTGAAATGAGTCCTTTATCAGAGAAACTTGCTTCAAATTTTTTTTTCAGTTGCTATTGCTAACTATATTTTCCTCCATCTTATTCCACCCATTTAATCTATTCTACCTCTCCTTTCAGCCTGTCTCTGCTCAAAATTATTTTGCTTCTGACTACCTGCTCCCCCAATCTGACCTCACTTCTATTACCCCCCCTTTCTCTTATCCCATTTCTCTCTTTCTTTCCTGTAGGATAAGATAGATTCCTATACCCAACTGAGCATGTAGGCTATTTCCTCTTTGAGTCAATTCTGATGAAAAGAAGGTTCACTCGGTTCACTCACTCCCCCTCACTTCTCCACTCTTCCCCTCCATTACAAAGCTTTTTCTTGCCTCTTTTACATGAGAAAATTTATCTCATTCTGACTTTCCTTTTCTCTTTCTCCCGGTACATTCTTCACTCACTCCTTAATTTTATTTTTAGATGTCATATTCCTTCATTTTCAACTCACACATGTGCCTTCTTCTGTGAATGTGTATGTGTGTGTATGTGTATGTATATGTGTGAGTATGCGTAGGTAGACGTGTGTGTGTATATGTATAAATATGTGTGTATGTGAATGTATACTTCTTCTAACTATCCTAGTAATAATGAGAGAGAGGTCTTATCAGTTAAAATATTATCTTCCCATTTAGGAATGTAAACAGTTTAAACTTATTAAGTCACTTGTGATTTCCCTTTCCTATTTACCTTTTAATGCTGCTCATGAGTCTTGTATTGGAAAGGCAAATTTTCTATTCAGCTCTGATCTTTTCATCAAGAATGCTTGAAAGTCCTCTATCTCATTGAATATCCACTCTCCCCTTAAAGACCATACTCAATTTTGCTGGGTAGGTGATTATTGGTTGTAATCCTAGCTCCTTTACCCTGTGAAACATCATATTCCAATCCTCTAATCTAATGTAGAAGCTGCTAAACCTTGTGTTATCTTGATGTAAGGTCCACAATACTTGAATTTTTTTTCTTTCTGGCTACTTGCAATATTTTCTTCTTAACCTGAGAACTCTGGAATCTGGCTATAATATTCCTAGGAGTTTTCCTTTGAGGATTTCTTTCAGGAGGTGATCAGTGGATTCTTTCCATTTATATTTTACCTCCGGTTCTACAATATCAGGGCAGTTTTCCCTGAAAATTTCTTGAAAGAAGATGCCTACGCTCTTTTTTTGACCATGGCTTTCAGATAGTCCAATAATTTTAAAATTATCTTTCCTGGATTTATTTGCCTGGTCAGTTGTTTTTCCAATGAGATATTTCACATTGTCTTCTATTTTCACTTTGTTTTAAAATGTCTTGATTTCTTATAAAGTCACTGCATTCATTTGCTCCATTTAATTATTATTTTTTAGGCAATTGGGGTTAAGTGACTTACCCAGGGTCACACAGTTGGTAAGTGTCAAATGTTTGGTCTGAGGTTATATTTGAACTCAAGTCCTCCAGATTTCAGGGCCAGTGCTCTATTCACTGTGGCACCTAGCTGCCCTCCATTCTGCTTTTTAAAGCATTTTTTTTCCTTTTTTATTTTCTTTTCTTTTTATTAATTTATTTTGATTTATCAACAATCTTTTCCATAAGCTTTCGAGTTAAAATTTTTCATCCTCTTTCCTCGCCATCACCCTCCCCAAGATGGCACACAGTCTGATATAGAGTATACCTACACATTTCTTTAAACATATTTTCACATTAGTGGTGTTGTAAGTAAAAATTAGAACTGATAGGAGGAACCACCAGAAAGAGAAAACAAAACTCAGAAGAAGAGAAAAAAAATAGCAAATAGTATGCATCGATCTGCATTCAAATTCCATACTTCTTTCTTTGGATGTGGATAGCATTTTCCATTATGAGGACTTTGGAGATGTCTCAGCTCCTTGTATTGCTGGGAAGGGTTAAGTTTATCAATATTAGTCATTGCACAACATGGTCGTTAATGTGTACAACATTCTCCTGATTCTGCTCACTTCGCTCAGTATCAGACCATGCAAGTCTTTCCAGGTTTTTCTGAAGTCAGCCTGTTCATTATTTCTTATAGTACAACAGTATTCCATTGCATTCATATACCACAACTTGCCCAGCCATTCCACAATTGATGGGCATCCTCTCAATTTCCAATTCTTTGCCACCACAAAAAGAGCTGCTATGAATATTTTTGTACATGTGGGTCCTTTTCCCATTTGGATGATCTCTTTAGGATATAGCTCTAGAAGTGCTATTGCTGGGTCAAAGGGTATGCACACTTTTATAGCCCTTTGGGCATAGTTACAAATTGCTCTCCAAAATTTGGATCAGTTCACAACCACCAACAATGCATTAGTGTCCCAATTTTCCCACATCTTCTCCAACATTAATCATTTTCCTGTTTTGTCCTCTTGGCCAATCTGATAGGTGTGATGTGGTGCCTCAGAGTTGTTTTGATTTACATTTCTCTAATCAATACTGATTTGGAGCATTTTTTTCACATGACTATAGATGACTTTAATTTCTTCATCTGAGAACTGCCTGTTCATATCCTTTGACCATTTATCAATTGGCCAATGCCTCATGTTCTTAAAATTTTGAATTAATTCTCTATATATTTTAGAAATGAGACCCTTATAAGACACTGGCTGTACATTTTTTTTTTCCAAAAATTTTCTACCATCCTTCTAATCTTAGTTGCATTGGCTTTGTGCAAAAACTTTTAAATTTAATGTAATCAAAGTTATCCATTTTGCTTTTCTTAACGTTCTCTATCTCCTGTTTGACCAATTCTTCTGTTCTCTATAGATCTGATAGACAAACTATTCCTTGCTCTCCCAGTTTACTTATAGTGTCAGCCTTTATATTAATCATGAACCCATTTTGACTTTATTTTGGCATACTGTATAAGATTGGTCTATGCCTAGTTTCTGCCATACTCTTTTCCAGTTTTCCCAGCAGTTTTTTCAAAGAGTGGCTTCTTATCCCAGAAGCTGGGGTCTTTGGTTTTATCAAATAATAGAATACTATAGTCATTGACTACTGTGTCTTTCCTATCTAACCTATTCCACTGATCCACCACTCTATTTATTAGCCAATACCAAGCAGTTTTGATAATTGATGCTTTATAATACAATTTAAGATCAGGAATGCTAGGCTACTTTCCCCAGCATTTCTTTTCATTAGTTCCTTTGATATTCTGGACCTTTTGTTCTTCCAAATGAATCTTCTTATTATATTTTCTAACTCTATAAAATACTGTTTGGTAGTTTGACTGGTATGGCACTGAATAAGTAAATTAGCTTAGGTAGAATTGGTTTTTATTATATCAGCTTGGCTTACCCATGAGCAACTGATGTTTTTCAATTATTTAGATCGACTTTATTTGTGAAAAGTGTTTTGTAATTGTGTTCATATAGTTCCTGGTTTGTTTCAGGAGGTAGACTCCTAAATATTTTATAATGTCTACAGTAAGTTGAAATGGAACTTCTTTTCTATCTCTTGCTGTTGGGCTTTGTTGGTAATATATAGAAATGCTGATGATTTATGTAGGTTTATTTTATAGCCTGCACTTTGCTGAAGTTGTTTACTATTTCAAGTAGTTTTTTACTTGATTCTCTAGGATTCTCTAAGTATATCATCATGTCATCTGAAAGAGTGATAGCTTGTTTCTTCTTTGCCTATTCTAATACCTTCAATTTCTTTTTCTTCTATTATTGCTAAAGCTAACATTTCCAATATGATATTGAACAGCAGTAGTGATAATGGACATCCTTGTTTCACCCCTGATCTTACTGGAAACCTTCTGGCTTGTCCTCATTACATATAATGCTTGCTGAAGGTTTTACGTAAATGCTTTTTATTAATGATTTCATAAATAGGACTCCATTTGTGCCTATGCTCTCTACTGTTTTTAATAGGAATGTGTGTGCATTTTGTCAAATGCTTTTCTCATCTATTGAGATGCTCATGTGGTTTCTGTTAGTTTGGTGTAGATATGATCAATTATGCTGATAGATTTCCTAATACTGAACCAGCTCTGCATTCTTGGTATAAATCCTACCTGGTCATAGTGTATTATTCTTGTGATAAGTTGCTGTAATCTATGCTAATATTTTGTTCAAAATTTCTGTGTCTACATTCATTAGAGAAATTGGCCTATAATTTTCTTTCTCTGTTTGACTCTTCTGGTTTATTATCACACCATATTTGTATCGTAAAAAGAATTTGGTAAGACTCCTTCTTCACCTATTTTCCCAAATAGTCTATAGTATTGGAATTAATTGTTCTTTAAATGTTTGATAGAATTTGCATGTAATCCATCTGGCCCTGGAGATTTTTTCCTGGGTAGTTCATCAATCTTGTTCAATTTCTTTTTCTGAGATGGGTTATTTAAGTATTTTACTTCCTCTTCAGTTAATCTGGGCAATTTATATTTTTGTAAATATGTATCCATTTCACTAAGATTGTCAAATTTGTTGGCATACAGTTGGCAAAATAATTCCTAATTATTGTTTTAATTTCCTTCCTTGGTGGTATCCACTTTTCATTCTTGATACTAGTAATTTGGTTTTCTTCTTTTTTTTTAAATTAAATTAACCAAATTTTGCCTATTTTATTGGTTTTTTCATAAAACCAACTCTTAGTTTTATTTATTAGTTCAATAGTTTTCTTAATTTCAATTTATTAATTTTTCCTTTGGTTTTCAATATTTCTAATTTGGTGTTTATTGAGGATTTTTAATTTGTTCTTTTTCTAGTTTTTTAGTTGTATGCCAAATTCATTGATCTTCTCTTTTTTCTATTTTATTTATGTAAGCATTTACAGATATAAAACTTCCCCTAAAACTGCTTTGCTGCATCCCATAAGCTTTGGTATGTTGTCTCATTATTGTCATTCTCTTAAATGAAATTATTGATTGTTACTGTGAGTTGTTGCTCCACACAATCATTTTTAGGATTAGATTATTTAGTTTCTGATTATTTTTAGTCTATCTTCATTTTCTTTTTTCTTTTTTTTTAGGTGATGGTGTTAAGTGACTTGCACAGGGTCACACAGTAGTAAGCATCAAATGTTTGGTATGAGGCCAGATTTGAATTCAGGCCCTCCCAATTTCAGGACCAGTGCTCTATCCACTGTGCCATCTATCTGCCCCTAGTCTATCTTTCCATGCCCTTTATTACATATAATATTTATTGCATCATGATCTGAAAAGGATGCATTTAATATTTTTGCCTTTCTGTATTGGAATGTGAGGTTTTTATGCCCTAGTTTTATCAATTTTTGTGTTTGTGCCATGTACCACTGAGAAAAAGTATATTCCTTTCTATCCCCATTCAGTTTTCTCCAGAGGTCTATCATACCTAAACATGCAGAGGTAAACAGGAAAGAGATATCGTAAAGGACTTATTAAGGTTGAACCATTTACGTTCCTCAATGAAAGATGATATTTGTAACTCATGAGACCTTTGTCAGTATTAGGGTAGTTGTAGGGAAGAAATATATGTATATATGTAATAGATAGATAGACAGATTAGAGGCACAGGTGAGTTGAATGATGAAGGTGATATCTAAGAATAAAATTAAGGGGTGAAGAAGATTATACTGCAAAAGAGAAAGGGAGAGGGAGAATGGAGTCTATCTCATGTAAACAGACAAGAAAATGCTTTTACAGTGGAGGGGAAAAGGGGGAAGGTGAGACAGAATGAGTGAATCTTCTCATGAGATTGGGCTTAAGGAGGGAATAACATACACACTCATAGGAAAATAGGGAGGTGGAAGGGGACAAGAGAGCAGGGGAATAATAGAGGGGAGGGAAGATTGGGGAAGGGATAATCAGAAGCAAACATTTCCGAGGAAGGACAGGGTCAAAAGAGAGAATAGAATAAATGAGGGGTGGGATAGGATGAAGGGAAATAGCTTAGTTTCATAACATAACTACTATGAATTTTGCATTACTACACATGTATGGCTGGTATTGAATTACTTGCCTTTTCAATGAGGGTGGGTGAGGAGGGAGGATAGGAGAGAATTTGGAATCCACATGTTGAAAAATTGTTTTCACATGCAACTAGAAATATAAATACAGGAAATGGGTATGGAAATCTATCCTGCCCTACAGGAAAATAGAAGGGAATAAGAGAAGGAAGGAGAGATAGAAGGGAGGAAGATTAGGGTAAGGGCTATTCAGAATGCACACCCTCTTGGGGTGGGAAGGGATGAGATGGGGAGAAATTTTGGAACTCGAAATCTTGTGGAAGTGAATGTTGAAAACTAAAAATAAATAAATTAAAAAGAAAAAAAAGACTCTTTACAAGAGAAGACTGACAATGAACTTAGTGAAAACATATAAAACTCAGATGAAATCAATGGTGTAAATTAGAATTGTCCCAATGACAATTACCAAGGAGAACATCTCTATTTGGGAAAGTTACATGCCTACTGTGATAAGAAAAAGTATGGCTTGGGTTCCATCTTGAACTTCATATACACTTTGCTCAAAGAAAGCATATCATATACTCTTCTGAAACTTGGAAAGTTAAGCTTGAGTCATCAAACCACAGCTCCAGTTTTAACAGCTAGGTTTCTATGTTCCTAATGGGAATATTTTTATGTTATCTTCCTGTTTTCTGTAAAATTGTATTGAACCACTCCTATGAATTGCTTATGTAACTGAATATATTATAAAAGGAGTTATGATGTCTTTATGGGGAATTGCATTGCTGTAGTGATAATTATTTAATGTTGCCCTCATCTTTAGGAAATAAACTTCAGTTTTTTCCACTTCAATTTTCCCCTATGCTGGTTACTGGCAATGTCATAAGGACCCTAAAAGAATTAATATGACAATTATGATGACCATAAAGGACTGCAAGCTCAGATCCTCTTACATCCTCAACTCCAGGAGCTTTATTATTCATGAAGCAAATTCACTTATCTAGGGAGGAGAATCTAAGAGGCTAATAAAGTTGAAGTCCAGCACCTTTTTGCTTTAAACTGAAAATCTACAGACTGATTATTTGTATGTTTTTTTTTATTCTTTACTATCTGACAATCTGCTTATCAGTTATAATTATTATATTGTCTTGATTCCTGCCTAAATTCTTGGTGGTATTAATCTGACATAAATCTTGGTCCATCTCCAACTTATGATGAACTTTTACTGGGGATATAAGCCTGATATAAAGTTCAAGGATCAGTGATCTGTCCTTATCCTATAGATGTAAAACTGACATAAATATCAGTCCATCTCTGAGTGGTCAGTGGTCATTATGAGACCTAATTCAAAACAAATTCCAGAAGAGCTGGCATACATCTGGACTCCTTGAGCTCTGTCAGTCTAAATTTCTAACCTATGATTTTTACACTGAATGGCTAACTTTTCCCTATGGCCTGATGACCCAAAGGAAAAATGGTTTCAAAGGTTCAAAAGACAGAATTTAATATCTGAGTTTCTAATTCAGACCAGGTTGGCAAAGCAAAAGAGAGTAATAGAATAACCGTTTTAGTGTAAGGGAAGAAGGTTATTTTACTGACTAGAAAAATGTTCAGTCTTAAACAGAACTGAAGTGAGTTTGAAAAATTTATCTCCAGTGATTCTGAAAGCAGAAAAAAAAATAATGATAAGCAAGGATTTTTTGCAATCTAAAATTTTAAAGCCTCATCTAATGAAGCACCTGAGGCAACTATTTACTCTTTTCTCCAATTTGCAAAATAAATGGCATGTTTAATTTGGAAAGCAATTTGTTTGGAAATGGGCAAAATTTAACTTTAGGTGAATGTTTTACTTTACCACTGTAGTATCTTGTGAATGATTTAATACAATGTAATTGCCTAGGCAAATTAGAAGTAAAATTGCCTAAAATAATTTCAAATAAATTTGCATTTATAAGCTGTTAAGAAACTAAATTGGAAATAGTTGACCTGGAAAATAAGAAGCTATCTATAAACCTTAAGATTTCAATTTTGATCAGGAAAAAAAAAATTGCATATACTAATTGTATAAGAAATTTTGTTAATTGCATAGGAAAATTTAAATTGAGTGGGAAAAAAAAACAGTTTTTGGATAGATTGCCAGGTAAGTGACATTCTGGATCATTTTATACAAAGCTCCATTGGAAGGTACTGCAAAGTTACTTTAAATTTCCCGAAGAGTAAGAATATAGAACTGGTGATTTTTAACGAAAAATTGGTAGATGAACTATATATACATATAGTAATCCAAAATGTCATTTGACTGTCATTTATTTTTGTTTCTATGTTTAAATAAAACTATCTGAATTAATTGTGTATATTTAGCTTAAATTAATAATAATGGCAAACAATGCTTGGAAAAAGTGTAGAAGACAATTGGGCACACAACTAAAACAAATTAGAAAAAAACAAATTAAAAATATCTAATTAAACATCAAATTAAAATCCTGAAAATAAAGGAGAATAATAAATGTAAGAGTATGAACTAACAATTAAAATTAGGAGCTAATTTTATAAAACACCAATAAAACAGAAAACCATTGTTTAATTTTATTGAACAAAAAGGAAAATCAAATTATCAGTATCAAAAATGAAAAGGGTGAATTAATCACCAATGAAGAGAAAATTAAAGTAATTATTAGCAGCTATTTTGCCCAATTGTATGTCAATAAATATGACAGTCTAAATGAAATGGATGAAGGTTTACAAAAATGTAAGTTGCCCAGATTAACAGAAGAAGTAGAGTGCCTAAATATTCTTACTAAAAAGAAATTGAACAAGCTAACAATGAGCTCCCTAAGAATAAATCCCTAGAACCAAATGAATTCACAAGTGAATTATACTAGGTCTTTAAAGAATAATTAATCTGAATGCTACATAAACAATTTTAAAAATCAGCAAAGGAGTTCTACCAAATTCCATTTACGATATAAATATTGTGCAGATATCTAAACCAGAAAGAGTAAAAACAGAGAAACAAAACAATAGACAAAGTTATATAATGAATATTGATGTAAAAATTTTAAATAAAGTATGAGCAAAGAAATTTTATAATATCACAAAGATGATATACTATAACCCAATAAGATTCATACCAGGGATGTAGGAATGGTTCAATATTGGGAAAACTATCAACATAATTGAACATATCAATAACAAAACCAACAAAATTATAAGATTATATCAATAGATGATTGCAGAAAAGTTTGGGACAAAACACAAAATGTATCCCTATTAAGAAAAACTTAAAAAGTATAAAGATAACTGGAGCCTTCCTTAAAATGATAACTTGTACCTATCTAAAACCATCAACAAATATTATTTGTAATGAGTGTAAGCTAGAAGCCTTACCAGTAAGATCAGAGGTGAAGCAAGGATGTCCTTTATCACCACTATTATTCAATATTGTACTAGACATGCTAGCTATAGCAATAAAACAAGCAAATGAAGTTCAATGTGTGTTTATAGTTCTGTAAATGGATATAATGCACTGGAATCAATGCTATCACATAGAACTACCATTTGTCCTGTTAACAAAAAAACACCATTTAACTGTTAATTCATCCCATTCTTCTGTGTCATAACCATTCAAATTAAAATTTCTGTTGTTGATATTGTGGGAAGGAGGTGGTTATTGTACCTGTTCTTGATTCAGGCACATGTAGCTTACGTAAGACTCTATGGTATTGTTCAACGATATGAACAACTATCTCAGCATCAGCAAGATGGGGGAAGGGTAGACAGAAAAGGGAGAGGAAGAGAGAGAGACAGAGAGACAGAGAGAGAGCATATAGCATATATACTTGGACTTATTTTACTTACCATGTCAATATAGTTTGTTTATTTTTTAACTTAAAAAGCAATGCACCTTCTTATACAGTTGATCTTTAGGAATCACTTATTGAATGTTATATGTCTCTAACTAAAATGACATGATCCTTCCCATTTTAAGGAAATCATTGCTTTAATATCATCACTTCACACCAGGCTGAACTCTTCTTGGACATCTTTGGCCACTCCACCATGACTATCCTATTATTTTTCAGTTTTCTTTCATGTGTTGTCTTCCCTCATTAGACTGTAAGCTCCTTGATAAAAGGGACTGTCTTTCTTTTCATATTTTTATGCCCAGCATTTAACATAGTGTCTCGTACATAGTAGGCACTCAATTAGTGTTTATTGACTATTGAAAAATGCCTCTTTAAAAGTGTGATTTGCTATGGTCATGTCAGTGCATGACAATATATTCCTTATTAGTCCTTTATAATTTTTTAATGTTGTTTTTGATTGATCTGATAAAATGATTGCAATCTTGAGTTTTTGGATTGAACTGTTACATAGTAAAATTTTTTCAATCACTCAGTTTTATTTTGTGCATTTTTAAAAATGTAGTTCTTATAAGCAACAGAATATAGGGATTTGCTCTTCTCCAATCTGTCTCTTTTTTTCATTTTATTGGATTGTTTAAACCATTCATACTTAGAATTATAACTTCTGTTTATATTTTCCTCCATCTGCTTCTAAAAATGTTATTGTTAAAACACAGTATTATATTTCTTCAATTAGCTTATTTTAATCATATTTTAAGGTGGTTTTCATCTCCCTCCTCACCCTTCTCTCTTTGTTACTCTATGCCATTTAAGATTTTGTTGTTTGTCCCTCTCTCTTGCTTCCATCTGGTTTTCTCCTTTTCCCCTCTTTTTTCCTTCTCAGTCAAATGTATTGACACTGCCTCTCCCTCTCTCTCTTTTTTTTTTAGGCAATTGGGGTTAAGTGACTTGCCCAGGGTCAAACAGCTAGTAAGTGTCAAGCATTTGGTCTGAGGTCAAATTTGAACTCAGGTCCTCCTGACTTCAGGGCCAGTGCTGTATCCATTGCACCACCTAACTGCCCCACTTCCTCTCTTTCCTTCAGCTAGTCCTGTTAATCAGGATTTTTTTATCACTATGTTTCGCTTCCAAAAAGGATTTCTTTCACTTTATTATTTACCTTCCTTTTCTCTTTACTTTAGACTCTCCTTGATTCATCACCCTTATACTCATCTGGTTTCTCTCTTTTCTCTGTATTCTTTATACAAGTTATCCATTCAGGTAAGCAGAGCCAAGATAGTGGAAAAAAGAGCTTGAACTCTTCCCCAAATT
>NW_027556205.1:0-17535 GCF_003287225.1 Phascolarctos cinereus | reverse complement strand
TTCATTCAAGAATATCCGTACCATACAAAACTTCTCATCTCACTACTTAACTGTTGATCCTCACTACTCTACAGATGAAGAAATCCTTTTCTTTCCTATACCCATAAATAGCTTTTAAAGCTCTTACAATTAGCTATTAACCCTTAAAGGGGTATTTAAAAGGTCTTAATATAAATAGCAACTCTTTTATTTTTTTAATTTATGGAATAAAACATTTTCATAACATAGTACAATAAAAAAGATGATTGCACATGAAACCACAAACTGACGATGTATAACCTGCTATTCCTTTTAAATACACAAGATTATCAAGAAAATTTCCTTCCCCTTCCTTTTTTTTCTCCCATGCCCTGGCTCAGAGACGGCTACCAATAGACACATATAGGAATATACATATATATGTGTGTGTATGTGTGTGTGTGTATGTATATATGTATATGTATATATATATATATACACACATACATACATATATATATATATATATACACACACACACATATATATGTAATATCATTCTATATGCACTTCTATTTTTCACTTCTCTGGATGCTGATAGTCTCTTTCTTCATATGTATTTTATAGTTAATATGGATACTTATAATAGTCAAAAACAGTTATTTGCTCAAAGTTGTTCTTAAAACAATATTGCTGGGGCAGTTAGTTGGTGCAGTGGATAGAACACAGGCCCTGGAGTCAGGAGGACCTGTGTTCAAATCCAGCCTCAGACAGGTAACACTCACTAGCTGTGTGACCCTGGGTAAGCCACTTAACCCCAATTGCCTTCACAAAAACAAACAAACAAACAAAAAATATTGCTGCTACTATACTTAACATTTTCTGCTTATTTCACTCTTTATTATTTCATGCAAGTCTTTTGAGGTTTTTCTGAGATAACTGAGTTCATAATTTCTTATAACACAGTAGTATTCCATTACAACCATATACCATAACTTGTTCAGCCATTCCACAATTGATGGGCATCCCTGCTATTTCCAGTTCTTTGCCACCATAAAAGGAGCCGCTATAAAAATCTTAAACATTTTTTAAACATTTTTATTTAAAATTTTGAGGCTAAATTCTATCCCTCCTTTGTTCCTTCCTCTCCCCCCTGAGATGGTAAGGAATCAGATATAGGTTATACATGGACAATTATGTAAAACATTTCCATATTGGTCATTTTGTACAAGAAGACTCAAATAGAAGAAAAATAACAAAAGAAAGAAAGTGAAAAATACCATGCTTCAGTCTGTATTCAATCAATATCAGTTCTTCCTCTGGAGGTGGATAATATGCTTCATCATTAGTCCTTTGGGATTGTCTTGGATCATTATGTTGCTGGGAATTGCTAAGTCATTCACAGCTCTTTTTCAAACAATATTGCTATAAGGGCAGCTAGGTGGTGCAGTGGATAGAGCACTGGCCCTGGAGTCAGGAGGACCTGAGTTCAAATCTGGCCTCAGACATACAACATTTACCAGCTGTGTGACCCTGGGCAAGTCACTTAAACCCATTGCCTAACCAAAACAAAAAACCAAACAATATTGCTATTACTGTTTATAATGTTCTCTTCGTTCTGTTCAATTCACAATGCATCAGTTCATGTAAGTCTTTCCAGATTTTTCTGAAATCATCCTGCATGTCATTTCTTATAGCACAATAGTATTCCACTAAAATCACATACCACAACTTGTTTAGCCATTCCCTGATTGCTGGGCAATGCTTAGATTTCCAATCTTTAGCCACCGCAAAAAGAGTTGCTATAACTTTGGGATATCTACCTAGCAGTGGTATTGCTAGATGGAAGGGTACGCATAGTTTTATACCTCTTTGGGCATAGGTACAAATTCCTCTCCAGAATGATTGCATCAGTTCACAACTGTACCAACAGAAAATTAGTGTCCCAGTCTTCCCGTATTCCCTCCAACATCCAACATTTTCCTTTTTGTCATATTAGCTGTGAGGTTGTGAGGTGGTACCTCAGAGTCGTTTTAATGTGCATTTCTCTGATCAGTAGGCATTTAGAGCATTTTTTCATATGACTATGGATAGCTTTTATTTTTTTTTGTCTGAAAACTGCCTGTTCATATGATTTGACCATTTATCAATTTGGGAATGACTTACATCCTTATAAATTTGACTCAATTCTCTATATTTTGAGAAATGAAGCCTTTATCAGAGATGCTTGTTGCAAAAAAGTTTTCCTCAGTTTTCTGCTTTCCTTATAATTTTGTTTGTATTGGGGGGCAGAGCCAAGATGGCGGAGTGAAAGCAGCAACTTGCTTGAGCTCTTTCCCAAACCCTTACAAATACCTATAAAAAAAATGGCTCTAAACAAATTCTAAAGCAGCAGAACCCACAAAAAGACAGAGTGAAACAAATTTCCAGCCCAAGACAACCTGGATGGTTGATCAGAAAGGTATATCGCTGGAAGCGCAGTGCAGTGGCGGGGGGGGAGGGAGGCACATGCAGGCCGCAGCAAACTTGGAGCAGGGCTCAGAGGACTGAATTGCGGGCACCTATCGTGGTTTCCAGACTCCTGAATCCTTGAATGCCAAAGACAACTTAGAAGGTCGGTGGGAAAAGTCTGTTTCTGCGGTGCGGAGAGAAAAAGGCAGGGTCTCAGCTCCATTTCCTCAGAACATGGCCCTGGGGTGGGCAGCTGCTTCCCGAGCTTCCAGCCCACAGACTGAGAGGGAATCAAGTGGCTGATTAGAGAGGAATTGCAGGGATCTCTCTGCTGTAGCTGAGGCAGGAATCTCTTGTTTTGCCCATGCTTGGATCTAGTTCACAGTTCTGCATGGGGTTTCTGGGGTGTGGAGGAGTGCTGGCATGGTGGGGCTTGCAGTGGCTATGGAGAGGAAACCTTCATAGTTCCAGGACAGAAAGGAGTGCTTGTGGTCACTAATAGACCACAGCACAGGCCAGAAAAGGAGTAAACAAATCACCCCTTATCATACCACCTTGCAAGAACTAAAATTTACAGGTCCCTACAAGTATCTCTGAAAAGAGCTATATAAACCCCTGAAGCGGAACAGTACATTCTCCACATTGGAAGCAGACTCTTACCTTAAAAAGAGTTTAAAACTCAAGTAACTGGCTGGGATCATGAGCAAGCAGGCAAAAAGAGTCAGACTATTATCTTACTTTGGTGAAAAGAAGATCAAAACATACAACCAGAAGAAGACAACAAAGTCAAAGCTCCTACATCCAAAGCCTCCAAGAAAAATATGAATCAGTCCAGGCCTTGGAAGAGCTCAAAAGGGATTTTGAGAAGCAAGTAAGAGAAGTAGAGGAAAAACTGGGAAGAGAAATGAGAGTGACAAGAAAATCATGAAAAACAAGTCAACAGCTTGCTAAAGGAGACCCAAAAAAATACTGAAGAAAATAACACCTTAAAAAATAGCCTAACCCAAATGGCAAAAGAGGTCCAAAAAGCCAATGAGGAGAAGAATGCCCTAAAAAGAAAAATTGGCCAAATGGAAAAGGAAGTCCAAAAGATTACTGAAGAAAATACTTCCTTAAAAATTAGAATAGAGCAATTGGAGCTAGTGACTTTATAGAGAAATCAAGACACTGTAAAACAAATCCAAAAGAATGAAAAATAGAAACAATGTGAAATATCTCATTGGAAAAACAACTGACCTGGAAAATAGATCCAGGAGAGAGAATTTAAAAATTATTGGACTATCTGAAAGCCATGATAAAAAAAGAGCCTAGACATCATCTTTCAAGAAATTATCAAGGAAAACTGCCCTGATTTTAGAACCAGAGGGCAAAATAGAAATGAAAGAATCCACGATCTCCTCCTGAAAGAGATCCCCAAAGGAAAACTCCTAGGAATATTGTAGCCAAATTCCAGAGTTCCCAGGTCAAGGAGAAAATATTACAAGCTGCCAGAAAGAAACAATTCAAGTACTGTGGAAACACAATCAGGATAACACAAGATTTAGCAGCTTCTACATTAAAGGACCACAGGGCATGGAATATAATACAGAGGGCAAAGGAGATAGGATTACAACCAAGAATCACCTACCCAGCAAAACTGAGTATAATCCTTCAGGGAAAAAATGGTCATTCAGTGAAATAGAGGACTTTCAAGCATTCTTGATGAAAAGACCAGAGCTGAATAGAAAATTTGACTTTCAAATACAAGACCTGGAACATGAAGAGGTAAACAGGAAAGAGAAATCAAAGATTGTTGAACTGTTTACATTCCTGCATGGAAAGATGATATTTATAACTCATGAGACCTTTGTCAGTATTAGGGTAGTTGGAGGAAAAAAATTATATGATGGATAGGTAGATAGATAGATAGATAGATAAATCGATAGATAGATAGATAGAGGGTACAGGGTGAGTTGAAGATTAAGGGGTCATATCTGGAGAATAAAATTAAGGGATGAGAGGGATTTATTCAGAGAAGAAGAAAGGGAGAGTAGAATGGGGTAAATTATCTCACAAAAAAAAACAGAAAAGAAAATGCTTTACAGTGGAGGGAAATGGGGGAAGGTGAGAGGGAATGAGTGAATCTTATTCTCATAGGATTTGGCTTAGGAGGAATAACATACACATTCAATTGGGTAAGGAAATCTGTTTACCCTGGGAAAATAGGGGGAGAAGGGGACAAGAGAGCGGGGATGAGAGAGGAGGGCAGATTGGGAAAGGGGGTAATCAGAAGCAAATACTTCTGAGGAGGGACAGGGTCAAAAGAAAGAATAAATAAATGGGAGGGCAGGATAGGATTAAGGGAAATAGAGTTAGTTTTTCACAACATGTCTACTATGGAAGTGTTTTGCATAACTGCACATGTATAACCTATATTGAGTTGCTTGCCTTTTCAATGAGGGTGTGGGGAGGGAGGAAGGGAGAAGAATTGAACCTAAAGTTTTAAAAACATATGTTTAAAAAAATGTTTTCACATGCTACTGGAAATAAGAAATACAGGAAATGGGGTACAGAAGTCTGTCCTGCCCTACAGGAAAATAGAAGGGGAAGGATAAGAGAAGGGGGGAAGAGATAGAAGAGAACAGACTAGGAGAAGGGATATTCAGAATGCATGCCATTGTGGTGGGGGAGGGTGAGATGGGGTGAAAATTTGGAACTCAAAATCTTGTGGAAGTAAATATTGAAAACTGAAAATAAATAAATTTATATTAAAATAAATGGTTGTATTGGTTTCATTTGTGGAAAAATGTTTTAATTTTATATCATCAAAATAATTTAATTTATATTTTTAATGCTTTCTATACCTTCTTTTGTCCTAAATTCTTCCCTTTTCCATAAATCTGACAGATAAACTATTGCATGCTCTTTTAATTTGCTTATGGTATTACCCTTTATGTGTAAATCATGCACCCATTTTGACCTTATGTTAGTATATAGTGTGAGATATTGGTATACGCCTTTTTGTGCCATATTGTTTTCCAGTTTTCCAAGCATTTTTTGGCAAATAATGAGTTTTTGTTCCAAAATCTTGGATCTTTGGCGTTATCATATATTAGATTACTATGGTCATGTAATTTGTACCTAATCTTTTCCACTGATCTGCCTGTCTGTTTTTTAGCTAGTAACATACTATGTTGATAATTACTGCTTTGTAATACAGTTTGAGATCTGGTATGGCTAGACCACCTTCTTTCATATTTTTTTTTTTCACTGATACCTTTGATATCCCTGAGCTTTTGTTCTTCCAGATGAATTTTGCTATTATTTTTTCTAGCTCTATAAAATAATTTTTGATAGTTTGATTGGTATGGCACTGAATAAATAGATTTAAGTAGAATGTACTTTGTATTACATTGGCTTGGCCCACTCATGATCAATTAATATTTGTCTAATTGTTTAGATCTGACTTTATTCATGTGAAAAGTGTTTTATAGTTGTGTTCATATAGTTCTTAGGTTTGTCTTGGCAGGTACACTCTCAAGTATTTTATACTGTGCACAGTTATTTTAAATAGAATTTCTCTTACTATCTCTTGTTGCTGGATTTTGTTGGTAATATATAGAAATGCTGATGACTTATGCAGGTTTATTTTATATCCTGCAACTTTGCTAAAGTTGTTAATAATTTCAAGTAGATTTTTAATTGATTCTCTAGGATTTTCTAAGCATAACATCGTATCATCTGCAAAGACTGACAGTTTTGTTTCCTCATTGCCAATTCTAATTCCTTTAATTTCTTTTACTTTTCTTACTGCTCTAGCTACCATTTCTAGTACAATATTAAATAATAGAGGTGATAAGGGGCATCATTGCTTTACCCCTGATTGTATTGGGAAGGCTGCTAGCTTATCCCTATTACATATAATACTTGCTGATAGTTTTAAATAGGTATTGCTTTTCCTTTTAAGAAATGCCCTCTTTATTCCTATGTTCCCTAGTGTTTTTAAAAGGAATGGGTACTGTACTTTGTCAAAAGCTTTTTTGCATCTATTGAGATCATCATATGATTTTTGTGGTTTTGTTATTGATATGGTCAATTATGCTATGAGTTTTCCTAATATTAAACTAGCCCTCCATTCCTGGTATAAACCCCACCTGGTCATAGTGTATTACCCTCATGATAAGTTGCTGTAATCTCTTTGCTAATATTTTATTTCTTTTTTGCTTCAATATTCATTAGGGAAATTGATCTATAATTTCCTTTCTCTGTTTTGGAGACTCTTCATTTTGGTGTCAGCACCATATTTGTGTTGTAAAAGGAATTTAGTAGAACTCCTTCTTTGCTTGTTTTTCAAATAGTTTATATAGCATTGGTATTTGTATATTTCATAGAATTCACCTATGAATCCATCTGGTCCTGGGGATTTTTTCATTGGAAGTTCATTGAGGCTGTTCAATTTTATTTTCTAAGACTGGATTATTTAGCATTTTATTTCTTCTTCTGTTAATCTGGCTAATTTATATTTTGACAGATATTCATGCTTTTCATTAATATTGTCAAATTTATTGGCATATAATTCATCAAAATAGCTCCCAATAATTTTTAAAATTTCCTTTTCATTGGTGATGAGTTCACCCCTTTCATTTTTGATACTAGTAATTTGGTTTTCTTTTTTTCCTTTTTTAAAAAAAAAATTAACCAATGATTTATCTTTTTTTCCCATAAAACCAGCTTCTTGTTTTAATTATTAGTTTTCTACTTTCAATTTTATTCATCTCTCCTTTGATTTTTAGGATTTCCAATTTTGTGTTTAATTGAGGATTTTTAATTTGTTCTTCTTATAGTTTTTTAGTTGCATGTCCAATTCATTCATCTGCTTTTTAAATTTTTTTTTATTGATATAAGCAATTAGAAATATAAATTTCCCCCTAAGTGCCACTTTGGCTGCATCCCATAAATTTTGGTATGTTATCTTCTTGTGATTTTCTTAAATGAAATTATCTATTGTTTCTATGAGTTGCTCTTTGACCCACTTGGTTTTTAGGATTAGATTATTTAATTTTCTATTAATTTTTAATCTGTCTTCCCATTGTCCATTATGGAATGTAATTGCTATCAACATTCTAGAACATATAGGTTATTTTCCTTTTTCCCTAATCATCTTTGGAAATAGACTTCATACTGTTATTGCTGGCAGTTTAATAACTCTTTGGGTATAATTCCAGATTGCTCTCCAAAATGGTTAAATCAGTTGACAATTTTACTAATAACAAATTAGTGTCCCAATTTTTCCACATCCCCTCCAATATTTGTCACTTTTTCTTTCAATCATTTTAGCCAACCTGATAAATATAAAATGATATCTCAAGGTTGTTTTAGTTTGTATTTCTTTAATCAATTATGATTTAGAGCATTTTTATGACTATACATTATTTTGATTCCTTCATTGGGAAACTGCCTGTTCATATCCTTTGACTGTTTGTTAATTGGGAATTGATTCCTATTCTTATATATTTGACAAAGTTCTTCATATATTTTAGATATGAGACCTTTATCTGAGAAATTGTCTATAAAATTTTGTTCCCAATTATCTGCTTTCCTTCTGATCTTGACTATATTTGTTTTATTTGTACATGACCTTTTTAATTTAATGTAATCAAATGATCCATTTTATTCCTAACTTTGCTCTCTATCTCTTGTTTATTCAGATGAGGTCAAAATGAATAAATGACCTAGATATCAAGAGAGATATTACAAGAAAATCTGAACATGGAACATATCACTTACCAGATTTATGGATGGGTGAACAATTTATGAATAAACAAGAGATATTAGTCTAAGGCCAGTTTCTGTCATATCATTTTCCAGTTTTTCCAACAATTTTTAGCAAATAATGAATGCTTATCCCAAATCTCTTTAAACTAAAAAACTTCCAAGCTCATCAAACTGACCATCTCTGGGTTATGCAGACCAATGTAACCATTTATGGACTCATTGGGATGCTTCTCTGTCCAATGAGAACTGAGATCACACAATATATTTCGGGTACACTCTTTAGGCACTTCACCAGGATACCACAGTGGCTACAAAGTCTCCATGCTTTTCCTTCTCAAGCCAGAGGTGGCAGCAGAGACCTCTATGGAAAAGCTTTACCTTTCTCCACCTCTAAGTAGAGCTGAAGTGCACAGCTGTCACTGGAGCATCATGCAATCAGTTCACCTATGTGATAACTGTCGCCAGTGAGTTCTCTCTGACCAGTCAAGAATCATTCTCTCGAAGCCATTTCGCAGTTAACTCCTACTAATTACAATAGTTCTAATGGAATAGCTTTTTAGCCCTTTTTTCTTCAGTGCTCCTCAGAGAATGAGGAAGGTTCCTTTTCCCCGTGCTGCTACTGTTGTTTCTTATCCTTCTCATATTGCTCTCTCCCAGTATTAACTGTAGGAGCAGTGGTTTAAAGTAAAGCCTCCTGAATCTAACACCTTTTGCTTAAAAATATCAGAACTCCCCAAGTTTTAACTTTCAAATTAAATCCATTTTTGAATCATATCTCTGTCTCCAAAAGCTTATATTTCCTACTCTTAGAGTTTTGTCTTCTTTAATCATAAAACATACATACACAAATTAGCAGAGGTACAAATCATTTCTCTTCAGATCTCTAACAAGACCTCCTGTATATTTTGTGCCATTGAGACCATTTCTTCATATTCACGGTATTATGTTGAAATTAAATCAAAGATTCTTGTCTGCCTCCTTATAATGTCAAATGATTACTATGAAAGTGCAACATCACTCCACATTCTTAACAAATAAATCCAAGTCCTCAGATTCCTACTGAATATAATTTTCTTTCCAAAACTATCTAAAATCTCTTTTGAAAGTTATTTTCTTATACATATCAGTAGTTAATACAACACATTTTTCTACTAATCAAAATATTCATTCATAAAAACATCTTACATATTTTTAAATAAATTAATTTATGTATTTTTAGTTTTCTACATTCACTTCCACAAGATTGACTTCCAATTTTCTTTCCTTCTCTCCCTCTCCCTACCCTTCATCCTATCCTGACCCCCCATTTGTTCTGTTTCTCTTTTGACCCTGTCCCTCCTCAGAAGTGATTGCTTCTGATTACCCCCTCCCCCAATCTGCCCTCCCTCTGTCATCCCTCTGCTCTCTTGTCCCCTTCCATTCACCCATTTTCCTGTAGGGTAAGATAGATTTCCATACCCAATTGAGTGTATATGTTATTCCTTCCTTAAGCCAAATCCTATGAGAATAAGATTCGCTCATTCCCTGTCACCTTCCCCCATTTCCCCTCCACTGTAAAAGCCTTTTCTTGTCTGTTTCATGTGAGATAATTTACCCCATTCCACTTCTCCCTTTCTCCTGCTCCCAATATAATCCTCTCTCACCCCTTAATTTTATTCTCCAGATATCACCCCTTTGTCTTCAACTCACCCTGTACCATCTATCTATCTATCTATCTATCTATCTATCTATCTATCTATCTATCTATCTATAACCATATATGTATACATACATATAATTTTTTCCCCTCCAACTACCCTAATACTGACAAAGTCTCATGAGATACAAATATCATCTTTCCATGCAGGAATGTAAACAGTTCAACCCTAATAAGTCTCTTGTGATTTCTCTTTCCTGTTTACCTCTTCATGTTTCACTTGAGTCTTGTATTTGAAAGTCAAATTTTCTTTTCAGCTCCGGTCTTTTCAGCAAGAATGCTTGAAAGTCCTCTATTTCACTAAATATCCATTTTTTCCCCTGAAGGATTATACTCAGTTTTGCTGGGTAGGTGATTCTTGGTTGTAATCCTATCTCCTTTGGCCTCCAGAATATTATATTCCAAGCCCTCTGGTCCCTTAATGTAGAAGCTGCTAAATCTTTTGTTATCCTGATTGTGTTTCCACAATACTTGAATTGTTTTTTTCTAGCTACTTGCAATATTTTCTCCTTGACCTGGGAACTCTGGAATTTGGCTACAATTTTCCTAGGCATTTTCCTTTGGGGATCTCTTTCACAAGGTGATCAGTGGATTCTTTCAATTTCTATTTTGCCCTTTGGTTCTAAAATATCAGGGCAGTTTTCCTGATAATTTCTTGAAGGATGATGTCTAGGCTCTTTTTTTAATCATGGCTTTCAGACAGTCCAATAATTTTTAAATTCCTTCTCCTGGATCTATTTTCCATGTCAGTTGTTTTTCCAATGAGATATTACACATTCTCTTATGTTTTTTCATTCTTTTGGATTTGCTTTAGTGTCTTGATTTCTCATAAAGTCACTAGCTTCCAATTGCTCCATTCTAATTTTTAATGAAGTATTTTCTTTAGTAAGCTTTGGCAAATTCTGCTTTTGAAGGCATTCTTCTCCCATTGGCTTTTTGGACCTCTTTTGCCATTTGAGTTAGGCTATTTTTCAGTGTTATTTTCTTCAGTATTTTTTGGGTCTCCTTTAGCAATTGCCTTGTTTTTCATGATTTTCTTACATCACTCTCATTTCTTTTCCCAATTTTTCCTCTACTTCTCATTCTTTAGGTAAATTAATACTAACAATTCCTCAAAACTGGATATAAAGTACTGAGTAGTTCTAAATAACCAAATTTTGCTGGGGGGGAGGCATCCAAATGTAGTGGGATTTTTCAAACATATCCTAAATTTTGGCAAGACCCTTACTACCCTGGTAACAGATATGTTAATACAATTTTATGAAAATCCCCTTGGATCAACAATCAATTATCTGCTTGTTCAGAACTATATTTTTAATCCTTACCCAAAGCTTCTTATAAGAGAAATTATTGTCCTTTTCAACCTAACATAATGGTCAGTATCATTACCTCTTCTATCATTCCCTGAGCAGCTCCTTGTACAAATAGCTATGGAGCTGGCATGTATCCCATTCAGAATTTACCAGTTGATCAGCCCAAGTCTTTATATAGTGGTCTGGTGGTGAAGGCTTACATCTAAACTTTTATGCAATTCAGCATGCCATGCAAAAAGCAGGATCTAGTTGCACCCAAAGCTGACTAGTCCTAAAGATTCAGGTATCCTAGGGAGGAGGCATTAATGTAATTCACTTAAAATCATCTCTCTAAGTCTCCTTTCTTACTGTCCTTAATCAAGGAACTGGCTATAAAATGTATATATGCATGTATGTATGCATATGTATATATGTATATACATATATATGTGTATGTGTATATATACACATATATATATATATATGTTCATAAAGGCTACATATGCATATCTTTTATCTAACTGAAAATGGATATAGGGGATGATCACTATCAGGAGCCTTCAATTAATTGAATGGATTTTATAAAAGCAAATCAGCTGTAGTTATCCAGGTAAATGGAGTTCTGCAACTGATAAATGCTCTAAATCAAGGTTTTTCAAATTGTTCTGAGGTTTGAGGAACCCTGAAACACCTCAAAAAATAACCTTATATTGATTGTTAGTAGAGTTAAAAATAATGATTTTTGAGGATTTTACTACAAGGGATGTGTATTGCTCTAAGCCATCACTAGTAGAGTACGTCCTCATTGGCCAGTGTTGTATGGATTCATTGGCTTTTTGCAGCCTCTGAGTTTCTTAATATTAAAAATCTGCCTACCCTCTACTTTCTCCATAGTTGAAATTACTCCACAAGGAGTAGAAAGGAGTAAGGGACTGGGCCAAGGAGAGAAGAGAAAGAAGCACTTGACTAAGCCTGAGGTTCTTTTTATCATCTGCTAATTTCAAGTCATGATTATTCCCATATTTAAACCCAATTTGGTGGTGCTCAAGGTATTTTTCTAAGGGAAATCTGGAAATCAGAGAGTATACCTTCTACTTGTATCTTTAACATTGTCACCTCCCTTAACATTGACTTCTTTATCTAGTTAACAAATCCATTAAATGATGCTCTAACTTCAGAGTTCACCTTTTAAAAATCAAAAACTCTTTTGCTTCTTCTAATTCTTTAATACTCAAGGACTATTTATTCTTACTCTTCTGTGTTGGCAATGCAACTTTTTTTCCCTATAGATATTAGTAAACACCAGGAATTATTTCTCTAGTCCTCAAATATTTGTCATGCTATTTCTATGTTATCTATAGGAAGCTTTATTACCACAAAAAAGTTTACACATATGTTTTTAAAACTGCCTTTGACACTAGGGAGAAAGATCTATTTCTGGTCAGCCTATTGACTCACTATCCCTTTTCTTCCACAACACCATCCCTTTACTTAAAAATGATTTAATCATGAATCCATTACTTAACAAAAATGAACCTCTGCTCACAGTGCTAAAGATTAAAGACAAAATGTTAAACAGATTAAAGGTTTAAAAATGCATAAGCAGTCATGGAATATAACATCCAATTAAGTCCCAACTTTAATAATTAAACCTTAAAAGAATACACTTCAAAATTAAAATAATAATAAAGATAAAATGTTATCCCTTCCTACCTTCACTGGGACCAAATCAGAAAACTCAAGAAAATCACTCCAAGATAGTAAACTCTAGCAATCCCATGATAACCAATCATCTTGCTTTTCTAGGAAGCAGTAAAATGTCAGCAGTATTCTCTGACAGTTTTTTCTTCTCAGGGCTAATTATTTTATACTTCAAGTCTCTGGATATTTAAAACTGAGGTAAAGGATGGTGACTAAAGTTGAAGATACTTACTCTACAACCATAACAGAGAGAAGTTAGAAACATAAGCATGCTCTCATTTTCATTTCTCAATGATAAGGTGGGGCCATATGCTCATACCTAGTGATGTCAACTCCTACTGCAGGCATATTCAAGAGATATTAGAGCAAGGAAACAACTTAATGTGATGAAATTACTGTACAGGCTACTACAGTCCAGGTGAGAGGTGATGAATACAGCTTCATTGGTGCAAATAAATGTAATGCCTTTGAAATTAGTGGAAATGATTCAATATACATGAAAAAAAGAAAAATGTATTCTACAGGTTCAATAAATTTTAAGATTAGTTTGACAGATTTTTAAAAATATAAGATAGAAATAGATCTTATTAACTATAAAATATCATACATATCCAGCTAAGTTTGATAAATATGAGCTCAAGTATGGTAAAATTCAATTTAGTATCTATTATAAAATGATTTTATATTGAATTTAATGTGAGCAAGAGTTCAATTAACACAAGTGTGAGCTAGTCAAAGGTTTTAACATGCTGCTATATGTTGTCAGTTTGTATTTGCCTATCATGTGTATGTTTTCTGTTTCTGTAAACCACATTACCAATATTTTTTTTTGTTTTGCAAAGCAATTGGGGTTAAGTGACTTGTCTAGAGTCACACAGCTAGTAACTGTCAACTGTCAAGTCTGAGACTGGATTTGAACTCAGGTCCTCCTGACTCCAGGGCCGGTGCTCTATCCACTTCACCACCTAGCTGCCCTAGTTGTTTTAATTTTTGAAGGAGCTCTTGAAAATGGACAAAAGGAAGAATAAAAACTGCAGCACAGTCACACACACACACACACACACACACTCACACACTATATTACTTATTATATTAGAACAAAATTTTGATGTAATCAAATAGTTTTAAATGTTCAAAGTAACTCTAAAATAGGGTGAGATGACAGAATGCCTGAATCCACAGTAGGCAATATTATAAAATGTGCGGGTGAAAGAAAAGAAAAAAAGCAAAGGTACATGAGATTTTTGTGGTTAGCAAATAACTAAAAGGAATAAAAGTATTGCAATGACAGAAATGGAACATTTTTAGCTATATGAATTCAATATTGCAATAAAAAATGGATTGCTCTTAGCAGAGCAGCCATTCAGCAAAGTTTTAAGTTCATGCAAGGCAGTTAAAAAAGTAAATGAAGTAGACAGTGAAAAAAAATTATTTCAATTGTTGATTGGTTCCACTACTTTAAAAAAAACTGCGTAATATTAAAATTACCAAAGGCAGCCAGTAAAGATGAAAATGTGGTAGCTAAATATCCTGATGTTTTGAAGAAAATAATCAAAAAAGGATGGTTACATTGATCACAAATTTTTAATGTGGATAAAATGTATTCCCTCTGGGAAAAAGAAAAGATGCCTTTCAGAACTTATATTTCTAAGAAACAAAAAATTCTGAATTTAAAGGTATAAGATCACTTGATACGTTTAAAACTTAAACCAAAGCTTGTTTATAAGTCCCAAATCATCTATTGTTTCCTTTCCTTTGGTGATCAAATGAGAAAGCATGGGTGACTAAGGCTGTTTCTGAAACAGATTTTCTAAGTTATTTTAGTCAAGCTGTTGAAAAATATTAGAAGAGCAATGGTCTTACGTTTAAGGCATTATTGATTTTATAAAATATTCTAACTCATTCAAGTATATTTATTTTATCATGTGAGAATATATAACCATGAAAATTTGGCAAGATATGGATTAAACTCTCTGTACCTACCAGTGTATGTATGAAAATTTAAAGAAAGAGAAGACACTTTGGGGTATGCTGCAAAAATATTTTAAATGACAACAACATTTTCATCTGGTAATTAGTGTAGGTTTAAATTTAGGTGCAGTTTTCAGTATTTTGATTTGCAAATGTTTTACATGTCGCTTTATATAAATATTCTATTTCTAATAAATCTGAAATAATTTTTAAATCCTTTGTTATTATAATACTACATTGAACAGCTAAATTTATCTTTTAAAGTATTAATTATTTACTTCCATCAGGCTAGAACCTATTATTATGTTTTATATATAATTGTAATTTCAAATGCCACAATTTGAATAATGTGATCACTTCATGGGATTCATTATTTGTACCACTCAGAACCTAGTTGTAATTATTTCTGTGCTTTTTGGTGAGGTATATTCACCATTTCTTAATCTATCAAGTCCATTCTCTGTCTCTTTTGAACAGCTGGTAGTTATATTTATAATATTATGTATAATAAACATGTGACCCTACCAAACTCTAACCTCAGAGCTTAGAATGAAAAAACAATTGACACATTTCCATGATTTTTACCAAGATGAAATTATTATCTTTCTTCCCTTTTTCCTCTGATTCATTACTAACTCATACAATCAAATTATGGGGGAGATGGGAGCTCCAGTAAGCTTTGATTTAAGGTGCTTATTTGCACATAGGTTAATTTGAAGAATTTATTCCATAGAATATGTCCCATGTTTTCTCCCCATGAAGAGTATTAGGTTATCTGAAATTCTCGTGAGTAACTTTTCTACTTACTATTAGAAAAGAAAAGATTCCATGATGAACTTTAGCTAAGTCAGTTTCTCTCTGTCTCTCTCTTCTCTCTGTCTCTGTCTCTGTCTGTCTGTCTGTCTGTCTGTCTGTCTTCTCTCTCTCTCTCTCTCTCTCTCTCTCTGTGTCTGTGTCTAAGTATGTATTTGTGTGTGAGCAGTATCTTTAGGCACAAAACATATCAATGGCACACCTCTGGAACATAAAGCAAATATAATGAATGAAAGCTGTAGTTTTGTTATTGTCTTTCTGCTCCATTAATTAGTTTGTTCATTAGCAGGGGACAAATACAATTTTACAACAAATATTCTATTACGGTAAATATGCATAAAAAGTTCCACAGTTCCACTATTTTTCACTGACTGAAATATTGTCTTAATGCACAAAGTTCAGGGATACTTTAGAAATGGAAAGTGAAGCACACAGTGGAAATTATACTGTATTCAGATACTCTATTTTTTTCCCCAGAGTCGTGTTATGTTCTCATGGTGAGGCTGCATGGGAGCATGAATTATTTTGTATTAGAAATATATTTATTAGTTTTTGTTTGCTGAAGTATGCAATGACTTTCTTTATGTAAAATTGCATGGTTCCCCTCTTCTTAGACCAGTAACATTAGCCAAAGAAGTTAAGACTACTGAAATTCTAGTTTTCTTTTATTTGTGATCCAATAAAAATCATTAAGAAGACTTTAATACCATAAAAAATAATTGGAGCAGAGAGAATAATAAATTATACATCTATTCATTTGGGTGAATAAAATATCATATTTACAAAACTTTATTTAGATACAATACTGTACGATTATATTTGAGAAGATATAGCTAATGTACACAGTTTCATCTAAATATGAGTTCATCCATTGATTTCAAGCACTATAAAGTTGGGCAGTAATTGGAGAATGGGTAATAGGCACTGTTCGCCAGTTGTGTGTAAGCTTTAAACTGATAGCTCAGCAATTAGGAGAAAAATGAGCAGTAATTATACACATTTCACTTTCACTGATAGACAGATAGACCATTTTGTTCTCTTTGTTGGCAATCTGTCACCAAGTTTATTTCATTTTTACTGTGTACTGTTTGTTTTATTTGGATTAAGCATAATTACAGGCTAGAAAATATGAAAGGAATGAAGGCTGTTATTTGTGTATGTTTAAAGGAATTATATAACCTTTCTCATATATATGTATATGTATATATATATATATATATATATATATATATATATATAATTTTATATGTTATTAAAATGTCATAACCTTCTTCAGAATGCATTCAAGCAGAATTATGGTACAATGGAAAGAGCACTGGCTCTGTAATCAAAAGACTTGGCTTCAATTTCCACTGTTAAAATACAGGCACTTTGATGTCAGGTACTGTTCCCCTTTTGTCTTTGTATCTGTAATGCCTAACACAGTGTTTGGAATGTAGAATACACAGTGCACAGTTATTGATTGGTGTATTCCATTTTTATTGATTGCTAACAGTGTGAATTTCGGCAAGTCAATTAACTTCTTTGGGCCTTAGTTTCCTCAACTGCTTCATGAAGAAGTCAGTTTACATAAATTCTGAGGCCCTTTCCAGATCTAGAGTTATGATCCTATATAGTTCTTATGATCAAGAATGTTTCACACATTTCCGCTTCCAGGAGACAAGATGGCAGAGTAAAAAGGTAGTCACTCTCACCTTCCCCTATTCACCTCTGAAAACCCAGAAAATATAACCCCAGAAAAAAACCCTGGAACAGCTGAACCAGAAGAAAGATGGAGCAGCAGTGCAAAGCAGGAGGAACAGTGCAGCACCAGCAAATGGGTCTCCCAGTGCCTCAGCAAAAATAAGGGAGCAGAACTACAAGCCCCAGGAGATAAGTCCCTGCAGCATTCATCTGAAA